>NC_092726.1:21807706-22000206 GCF_047496885.1 Scyliorhinus torazame
CCCCCATACCACTGACCCCCCCCCCATACCACTGACCCCCCCCCCCCATACCACTGACCCCCCCCCCCCATACCACTGACCCCCCCATACCCCTGACCCCCCCCCCCATACCACTGACCCCCCCCCCATACCACTGACCCCCCCCCATACCACTGACCCCCCCCCCATACCCCTGACCCCCCCCCCCCATACCCCTGACCCCCCCCCCCATACTACTGACCCCCCCCCCATACTACTGACCCCCCCCCCATACCACTGACCCCCCCCCATACCACTGACCCCCCCCCATACCACTGACCCCCCCCCCATACCACTGACCCCCCCCCCCATACCACTGACCCCCCCCCCATACCACTGACCCCCCCCCCATACCACTGACCCCCCCCCCAATACCACTGACCCTGACCCCCCCCCCCCAATACCACTGACCCTGGGCCCCCCTCCCCCCAATACCACTGACCCTGGGCCCCCCTCCCCGCAATACCACTGACCCTGAGCCCCCCCTCCCCCAATACCACTGACCCTGTGCCCCCCTCCCCCCCCCCCCCCAATACCACTGACCCTGTGCCCCCCTCCCCCCCCCCCCCCAATACCACTGACCCTGGGCCCCCCAATACCACTGACCCTGGGCCCCCCTCAAAACAAAGAACAAAGAAATGTACAGCACAGGAACAGGCCCTTCGGCCCTCCAAGCCCGTGCCGACCATACTGCCCGACTAAACTACAATCTTCTACACTTCCTGGGTCCGTATCCTTCTATTCCCATCCTATTCATATATTTGTCAAGATGCCCCTGAAATGTCCCTATCGTCCCTGTTTCCACTACCTCCTCCGGTAGTGAGTTCCAGGCACCCACTACCCTCTGCGTAAAAAAACTTGCCTCGTACATCTACTCTAAACCTTGCCCCTCTCACCTTAAACCTATGCCCCCTAGTAATTGACCCCTCGACCCTGGGGAAAAGCCTCTGTCTATCCACTCTGTCTATGCCCCTCATAATTTTGTAGACCTCTATCAGGTCGCCCCTCAACCTCCTTCGTTCCAGTGAGAACAAACCGAGTTTATTCAATCGCTCCTCATAGCTTATGCCCTCCATACCAGGCAACATTCTGGTAAATCTCTTCTGCACCCTCTCTAAAGCCTCCACATCCTTCTGGTAGTGTGGCGACCAGAATTGAACACTATACTCCAAGTGTGGCCTAACTAAGGTTCTATACAGCTGCAACATGACTTGCCAATTCTTATACTCAATGCCCCGGCCAATGAAGGCAAGCATGCCGTATGCCTTCTTGACTACCTTCTCCACCTGTGTTGCCCCTTTCAATGACCTGTGGACCTGTACTCCTAGATCTCTTTGACTTTCAATACTCTTGAGGGTTCCACCATTCACTGTATATTCCCTACCTGCATTAGCCCTTCCAAAATGCATTACCTCACATTTGTCCGGATTAAACTCCATCTGCCATCTCTCCGTCCAAGTCTCTAGACAATCTAAATCCTGCTGTATCCTCAGACAGTCCTCATCGCTATCCGCAATTCCACCAACCTTTGTGTCGTCTGCAAACTTACTAATCAGACCAGTTACATTTTCCTCCAAATCATTTATATATACTACAAAGAGCAAAGGTCCCAACACTGATCCCTGTGGAACACCACTGGTCACAGCCCTCCAATTAGAAAAGCATCCCTCCATTGCTACCCTCTGCCTTCTATGGCCTAGCCAGTTCTGTATCCACCTTGCCAGTTCACCCCTGATCCCGTGTGACTTCACCTTTTGTACTAGTCTACCATGAGGGACCTTGTCAAAGGCCTTACTGAAGTCCATATAGACAACATCTACTGCCCTACCTGCATCAATCATCTTCGTGACCTCCTCGAAAAACTCTATCAAGTTAGTGAGACACGACCTCCCCTTCACAAAACCGTGCTGCCTCTCACTAATACGTCCATTTGCTTCCAAATGGGAGTAGATCCTGTCTCGAAGAATTCTCTCCAGTAATTTCCCCCTGTAGTTCCCGGGATTTTCCTTGCTGCCCTTCTTAAACAGAGGAACAACATTGGCTATTCTCCAGTCCTCCGGGACATCCCCTGAAGACAGCGAGGATCCAAAGATTTCTGTCAAGGCCTCAGCAATTTCCTCTCCAGCCTCCTTCAGTATTCTGGGGTAGATCCCATCAGGCCCTGGGGACTTATCTACCTTAATATTTTTTAAGACACCCAACACCTCGTCTTTTTGGATCACAATGTGACCCAGGCTATCTACACCCCCTTCTCCAGACTCAACATCTACCAATTCCTTCTCTTTGGTGAATACTGATGCAAAGTATTCATTTAGTACCTCGCCCATTTCCTCTGGCTCCACACATAGATTCCCTTGCCTATCCTTCAGTGGGCCAACCCTTTCCCTGGCTACCCTTTTGCTTTTTATGTACGTGTAAAAAGCCTTGGGATTTTCCTTAACCCTATTTGCCAATGACTTTTCATGACCCCTTCTAGCCCTCCTGACTCCTTGCTTAAGTTCCTTCCTACTTTCCTTATATGCCACACAGGCTTCGTCTGTTCCCAGCCTTTTAGCCCTGACAAATGCCTCCTTTTTCTTTTTGACGAGGCCTACAATATCACTCGTCATCCAAGGTTCCCGAAAATTGCCGTATTTATCTTTCTTCCTCACAGGAACATGCCTGTCCTGTATTCCTTTCAACTGACACTTGAAAGCCTCCCACATGTCAGATGTTGATTTGCCCTCAAACATCCACCCCCAATCTATGTTCTCCGGTTCCCGCCTAATATTGTTATAATTAGCCTTCCCCCAATTTAGCACATTCATCCTCGGACTACTCTTATCCTTGTCCACCAGTACTTTAAAACTTACTGAATTGTGGTCACTGTTACCTCCCCCCAATACCACTGACCCTGGGCCCCCCTCCCCCCCAATACCACTGACCCTGCCCCCCCCCCCCCAATACCACTGACCCTGGCCCCCCCCCAATACCACTGACCCTGGGCCCCCCTCCCCCCAATACCACTGACCCTGGGCCCCCCCTCCCCCCAATACCACTGACCCTGGGCCCCCCCTCCCCCCAATACCACTGACCCTGGCCCCCCTCCCCCCAATACCACTGACCCTGCCCCCCCCCCCCCCAATACCACTGACCCTGGGCCCCCCTCCAATACCACTGACCCTGGGCCCCCCCCCCCACAATACCACTGACCCTGCCACCCCCCCAATACCACTGACCCTGGGCCCCCCTCCAATACCACTGACCCTGGGCCCCCCTCCCCCCCCCCCCAATACCACTGACCCTGGCCCCCCCCCCCAATACCACTGACCCTGCCCCCCCCCCAATACCACTGACCCTGCCCCCCCCCCAATACCACTGACCCTGGGCCCTCCTCCCCCAATACCACTGACCCTGGGCCCCCCTCCCAATACCACTGACCCTGCCCCCCCCCCCCAATACCACTGACCCTGGGCCCTCCTCCCCCAATACCACTGACCCGGGTCCCCCCTCCCAACACCACTGACACTGCCCCCCCCCCCCAAAATACCACTGACCCTGGCCCCCCCCCCTCCAATACCACTGACCCTGCCCCCCCCCCAATACCACTGACCCTGGGCCCCCCCCCCCCCAATACCACTGACCCTGGGCCCCACCCCAATACCACTGACCCTGCCCCCCCCCCAATACCACTGACCCTGGGCCCCCCCCCCCAATACCACTGACCCTGCCCCCCCCAATACCACTGACCCTGGGCCCCCCTCCCCCAATACCACTGACCCTGCCCCCCCCCCAATACCACTGACCCTGGGCCCCCCTCCCCCCAATACCACTGACCCTGCCCCCCCCCAATACCACTGACCCTGGGCCCCCCCCCCAATACCACTGACCCTGCCCCCCCCCAATACCACTGACCCTGCCCCCCCCCCAATACCACTGACCCTGCCCCCCCCCCAATGCCACTGACCCTGCCCCCCCCCCCAATGCCACTGACCCTGGGCCCCCCTCCCCCAATACCACTGACCCTGGGCCCCCCTCCCCCAATACCACTGACCCTGCCCCCCCCAATACCACTGACCCTGCCCCCCCCCAATACCACTGACCCTGCCCCCCCCCCAATACCACTGACCCTGCCCCCCCCCAATACCACTGACCCTGCCCCCCCCCCAATACCACTGACCCTGGGCCCCCCTCCAATACCACTGACCCTGCCCCCCCCCAATACCACTGACCCTGCCCCCCCCATACCACTGACCCTGCCCCCCCCAATACCACTGACCCTGCCCCCCCCCAATACCACTGACCCTGGGCCCCCCTCCAATACCACTGACCCTGCCCCCCAATACCACTGACCCTGCCCCCCCCCAATACCACTGACCCTGCCCCCCCCCCAATACCACTGACCCTGCCCCCCCAATACCACTGACCCTGCCGCCCCAATACCACTGACCCTGCCCCCCCCCCAATACCACTGACCCTACCCCCCCCCCCAATACCACTGCCCCTGCCCCCCCCCCAATACCACTGACCCTGCCCCCCCCCCCCCCCCAATACCACTGACCCTGGGCCCCCCCCCCCATACCACTGACCCTGGGCCCCCCTCCCAATACCACTGATCCTGCCCCCCCCCCCCAATACCACTGACCCTGCCCCCCTCCCAATAGCACTGACCCTGGACACTCCCTCCTCCAAAGCCATGAGCCCCCTCCACTCCCTCAGCCGGCAGAACAGAAAATGTCACCTCGTCCTGACACCCAGGTGTGGACGTCGCAACAGGAGCCGAACTCCACATTTGCGACCGCTGTCCGCTCCACGTGTAGGTTTCAATGCTCCCAGGAACTCTCACGGTAGCCTTGTGGATAGCACAATTGCTTACAGCTCCAGGGTCCCAGGTTCGATTCCCGGCTTGGGTCACTGTCTGTGCGGAGTCTGCACATCCTCCCCGTGTCTGCGTGGGTTTCCTCCGGGTGCTCCGGTTTCTTCCCACAAAGAAGATGTGCAGGTTAGGTGGATTGGCCATGATAAATTGCCCTTAGTGTCCAAAATTGCCAGTTAGTGTTGGGTGGGGTTGCTGGGTTATGGGGGTAGGGTGGAGGTGTTGACCTTGGGTGGGGTGCTCTTTCCAAGAGCCGGTGCAGACTCGATGGGCCGAATGGCCTCCTTCTGCACTGTAAATTCTATGATCTATGATCTAACCTGTTTGACCAGTCTGCCTTTGACCTGATCTGACCTGACAGCTTTGAAATGTGATTGGCTTTTGTGAAGGGTGGGTATGAGGAAACTGTGTGCTGCAGGGAACCGAGAGGCCAGGCCCGACCATTGTTATGGTAGCAATAGGCGATGATGAACTCAGGAAGTGCGTCATTTTTCCCAAACAGAAAGAAGAGAGCACTTTCCTCCCGCAAGTCCCAAAAGACGTGCTTGTTGGGTGAATTGGACATTCTGAATTCTCCCTCTGTGTACCCGAACAGGCGCCGGAATGTGGCGACGAGGGGATTTTCACAGTAACTTCATTGCACTGTTAATGTAAGCCTACTTGTGACAATAATAAAGATTATTATGGGTGGCACGGCGGCGCACTGGTTAGCACTGCTGCCAACGGCGCCGAGGTGCCGGCCTCGATCCCGGGCCTGGGTCACTGTCCGTGTGGAGTTTGCACATTCTCCCCGTGTCTGCGTGGGTTTCACCCCCACAACCCAAAGATGTGCAGGGTAGGTGGACTGATCACGCTAAATTGCCCCTTAATTGGGGGAATAAAAAGAATTGAGTACTCTAAATTTATTTTTTTTAAAGCTATTATTTATTATCTTGCCTTTTTGCAATGAGTTCTTGAAGGCCATGAACTTTGAACACTGAACTTTCTTCCCCTTTTGTAGGAGCTGTCTTATCCAGGATATGCCTCCAATTACTGGTATCCCACCGGTACGCAGACTCCTTACCCGAGTAACTATTCTCAAATGATGGACCATCAAATGCCTCCTCAGGTAATGAATCTTTTTCCCCCAGGAGTTTTGAACACGGCACGTATTTGAGTGTGGAATGTAGTGGAGGGGTTCAGATGGTTTGTGTTGGATATCGTGAGGAGGCTGGGGTATTGATCAAGCCCTGGATCTGAGGCTGAAACTCGACGCAGTCCCGTAGTGATCTGAGCAAAGTGTTGACGTGGGTGTCACCCGACTCTGCCCTATTCGCACGACTGCCCTGACACTTGAGCCCAGATTGTTTTGTGCTGTAACTCGCTTGAAGTGTGGGAGTGGTGGGCGCGTAGCGTAACTGGGACCTTGGTGAATAACGGGATTGACAATCCTCCAGAAATACCTCCAGATTTGAAGCTGGCACAAAGTTGGGTGAGAGGGTGAGTTGTGAGGAGGATGCGGAGATGCTTCAGCGGGATTTGGACAAGTTGAGTGAGTGGGCAGATGCAGGATAATGTGAATAAATGTAGCGTTAGCCACTTTGATTGCAAAAACAAGAAGGCAGATTATTATCTGAGAGAGGGGAATGTACAAGGAGACCTGGGTGTCCTTGTGCACCAGACGCTGAAGGTAAGCATGCAGGTGCAGCAGGCGGTAAAGAAGGCAAATGGTACGTTGGCCTTCGTTGCGAGAGGTTTCGAGTATAGAAGCAGGGATGTGTTGCTGCAATTGTACAGGGTGAGGCCACACCTGGAATATTGTGGGCAGTTTTGGTCTCCTTCTCTGAGGAAGGATGTTCTTGCTCTCGAGGAAGTGCAGCGAAGGTTCACCAGACTGATTCCTGGGGTGGCAGGACTTATGTACGAGAGAGCTGTCCCGCTCTCTCTCTCGCTGTCCCGCTCTCTCTCTCGCTGTCCCGCTCTCTCTCTCGCTGTCCCGCTCTCTCTCTCGCTGTCCCGCTCTCTCTCTCGCTGTCCCGCTCTCTCTCTCGCTGTCCCGCTCTCTCTCTCGCTGTCCCGCTCTCTCTCTCGCTGTCCCGCTCTCTCTCTCGCTGTCCCGCTCTCTCTCTCGCTGTCCCGCTCTCTCTCTCGCGCTGTCCCGCTCTCTCTCTCGCGCTGTCCCGCTCTCTCTCTCGCGCTGTCCCGCTCTCTCTCTCGCGGTCCCGCTCTCTCTCTCGCGGTCCCGCTCTCTCTCTCGCTGTCCCGCTCTCTCTCTCGCTGTCCCGCTCTCTCTCTCGCGGTCCCGCTCTCTCTCTCGCGCTGTCCCGCGCTCTCTCTCTCGCTGTCCCGCTCTCTCTCTCGCTGTCCCGCTCTCTCTCTCGCTGTCCCGCTCTCTCTCTCGCTGTCCCGCTCTCTCTCTCTCGCTGTCCCGCTCTCTCTCTCTCGCTGTCCCGCTCTCTCTCTCTCGCTGTCCCGCTCTCTCTCTCTCTCGCTGTCCCGCTCTCTCTCTCTCGCTGTCCCGCTCTCTCTCTCTCGCTGTCCCGCTCTCTCTCTCGCTGTCCCGCTCTCTCTCTCGCTGTCCCGCTCTCTCTCTCGCTGTCCCGCTCTCTCTCTCGCTGTCCCGCTCTCTCTCTCGCTGTCCCGCTCTCTCACTCGCTGTCCCGCTCTCTCACTCGCTGTCCCGCTCTCTCTCTCGCGCTGTCCCGCTCTCTCACTCGCTGTCCCGCTCTCTCACTCGCTGTCCCGCTCTCTCTCTCGCTGTCCCGCTCTCTCTCTCGCGCTGTCCCGCTCTCTCTCTCGCGCTGTCCCGCTCTCTCTCTCGCGCTGTCCCGCTCTCTCTCTCGCGCTGTCCCGCTCTCTCTCTCGCGCTGTCCCGCTCTCTCTCTCGCGCTGTCCCGCTCTCTCTCTCGCGCTGTCCCGCTCTCTCTCTCGCGCTGTCCCGCTCTCTCTCTCGCGCTGTCCCGCTCTCTCTCTCGCGCTGTCCCGCTCTCTCTCTCGCGCTGTCCCGCTCTCTCTCTCGCGCTGTCCCGCTCTCTCTCTCGCGCTGTCCCGCTCTCTCTCTCGCGCTGTCCCGCTCTCTCTCGCGCGCTGTCCCGCTCTCTCTCGCGCGCTGTCCCGCTCTCTCTCGCGCGCTGTCCCGCTCTCTCTCGCGCGCTGTCCCGCTCTCTCTCTCGCGCTGTCCCGCTCTCTCTCTCGCGCTGTCCCGCTCTCTCTCTCGCGCTGTCCCGCTCTCTCTCTCGCGCTGTCCCGCTCTCTCTCTCGCGCTGTCCCGCTCTCTCTCTCGCGCTGTCCCGCTCTCTCTCTCGCGCTGTCCCGCTCTCTCTCTCGCGCTGTCCCGCTCTCTCTCTCGCGCAGTCCCGCTCTCTCTCTCGCGCTGTCCCGCTCTCTCTCTCGCGCTGTCCCGCTCTCTCTCTCGCGCTGTCCCGCTCTCTCTCTCGCGCTGTCCCGCTCTCTCTCTCGCGCTGTCCCGCTCTCTCTCTCGCGCTGTCCCGCTCTCTCTCTCGCGCTGTCCCGCTCTCTCTCTCGCGCTGTCCCGCTCTCTCTCTCGCGCTGTCCCGCTCTCTCTCTCGCGCTGTCCCGCTCTCTCTCTCGCGCTGTCCCGCTCTCTCTCTCGCGCTGTCCCGCTCTCTCTCTCGCGCTGTCCCGCTCTGTCGCTCGCTCGCTGTCCCGCTCTGTCGCTCGCTCGCTGTCCCGCTCTGTCGCTCGCTGTCCCGCTCTGTCGCTCGCTCGCTGTCCCGCTCTGTCGCTCGCTCGCTGTCCCGCTCTGTCGCTCGCTCGCTGTCCCGCTCTGTCGCTCGCTCGCTGTCCCGCTCTGTCGCTCGCTCGCTGTCCCGCTCTGTCGCTCGCTCGCTGTCCCGCTCTGTCGCTCGCTCGCTGTCCCGCTCTGTCGCTCGCTCGCTGTCCCGCTCTGTCGCTCGCTCGCTGTCCCGCTCTGTCGCTCGCTCGCTGTCCCGCTCTGTCGCTCGCTCGCTGTCCCGCTCTGTCGCTCGCTCGCTGTCCCGCTCTGTCGCTCGCTCGCTGTCCCGCTCTGTCGCTCGCTCGCTGTCCCGCTCTGTCGCTCGCTCGCTGTCCCGCTCTGTCGCTCGCTCGCTGTCCCGCTCTGTCGCTCGCTCGCTGTCCCGCTCTGTCGCTCGCTCGCTGTCCCGCTCTGTCGCTCGCTCGCTGTCCCGCTCTGTCGCTCGCTCGCTGTCCCGCTCTGTCGCTCGCTCGCTGTCCCGCTCTGTCGCTCGCTCGCTGTCCCGCTCGCTCGCTGTCCCGCTCGCTCGCTGTCCCGCTCGCTCGCTGTCCCGCTCGCTCGCTGTCCCGCTCGCTCGCTGTCCCGCTCGCTCGCTGTCCCGCTCGCTCGCTGTCCCGCTCGCTCGCTGTCCCGCTCGCTCGCTGTCCCGCTCGCTCGCTGTCCCGCTCGCTCGCTGTCCCGCTCGCTCGCTGTCCCGCTCGCTCGCTGTCCCGCTCGCTCGCTGTCCCGCTCGCTCGCTGTCCCGCTCGCTCGCTGTCCCGCTCGCTCGCTGTCCCGCTCGCTCGCTGTCCCGCTCGCTCGCTGTCCCGCTCGCTCGCTGTCCCGCTCGCTCGCTGTCCCGCTCGCTCGCTGTCCCGCTCGCTCGCTGTCCCGCTCGCTCGCTGTCCCGCTCGCTCGCTGTCCCGCTCGCTCGCTGTCCCGCTCGCTCGCTGTCCCGCTCGCTCGCTGTCCCGCTCGCTCGCTGTCCCGCTCGCTCGCTGTCCCGCTCGCTCGCTGTCCCGCTCGCTCGCTGTCCCGCTCGCTCGCTGTCCCGCTCGCTCGCTGTCCCGCTCGCTCGCTGTCCCGCTCGCTCGCTGTCCCGCTCGCTCGCTGTCCCGCTCGCTCGCTGTCCCGCTCGCTCGCTGTCCCGCTCGCTCGCTGTCCCGCTCGCTCGCTGTCCCGCTCGCTCGCTGTCCCGCTCGCTCGCTGTCCCGCTCGCTCGCTGTCCCGCTCGCTCGCTGTCCCGCTCGCTCGCTGTCCCGCTCGCTCGCTGTCCCGCTCGCTCGCTGTCCCGCTCGCTCGCTGTCCCGCTCGCTCGCTGTCCCGCTCGCTCGCTGTCCCGCTCGCTCGCTGTCCCGCTCGCTCGCTGTCCCGCTCGCTCGCTGTCCCGCTCGCTCGCTGTCCCGCTCGCTCGCTGTCCCGCTCGCTCGCTGTCCCGCTCGCTCGCTGTCCCGCTCGCTCGCTGTCCCGCTCGCTCGCTGTCCCACCCGCTCGCTGTCCCGCTGACCCGCTCGCTGTCCCGCTCTGTCGCTCGCTCGCTCGCTGTCCCGCTGACCCGCTCTGTCTCTCGCTCGCTGTCCCGCTCTGTCGCTCGCTCGCTCGCTGTCCCGCTCTGTCGCTCGCTCGCTCGCTGTCCCGCTGACCCGCTCTGTCGCTCGCTCGCTCGCTGTCCCGCTCTGTCGCTCGCTCGCTCGCTGACCCGCTCTGTCTCTCGCTCGCTCGCTGTCCCGCTCTGTCGCTCGCTCGCTGTCCCGCTCTGTCGCTGACCCGCTCTGTCTCTCGCTCGCTGTCCCGCTCTGTCTCTCGCTCGCTGTCCCGCTCTGTCGCTCGCTCGCTCGCTGTCCCGCTCTGTCGCTCGCTTGCTCGCTGTCCCGCTGACCCGCTCTGTCTCTCGCTCGCTCGCTGTCCCGCTCTGTCGCTCGCTTGCTCGCTGTCCCGCTGACCCGCTCTGTCTCTCGCTCGCTGTCCCGCTCTGTCGCTCGCCCGCTGTCCCGCTCTGTCGCTCGCTTGCTCGCTGTCCCGCTGACCCGCTCTGTCTCTCGCTCGCTGTCCCGCTCTGTCGCTCGCTCGCTGTCCCGCTCTGTCGCTCGCTTGCTCGCTGTCCCGCTGACCCGCTCTGTCTCTCGCTCGCTGTCCCGCTCCCCCTCCCTCCATGTGGCCCATAGTGACGATGTCCAAAGAGCTGAGCTGTTAAAGGAAATGGGTTATTTGTGAGTCTTTGAGTCATGTCATGACTCACGGTTGCTGTCTGAAGTGAGTACGTACCCAGTACTGAATCATTGAGTGGAATATTGCGTCGTCTTTCCACAGCTCCATGTCAACCTGCACCAAGGACACACTTGGGTCAGTGATGGAGACGGTAGAGAGTGTGATCTCGGTCCTTTCTAACCCTGCCTCTCACTCTCTCTCTGTGCTGAATCCCCATGCTGTCAGTCCCCTAACCCTGCCTCTCTCTTTCTCTCTCTCTCTGTGCTGAATCCCCATGCTGTCAGTCCCCTAACCCTGCCTCTCTCTCTCTCTCTGTGCTGAATCCCCATGCTGTCAGTCCCCTAACCCTGCCTCT
Organism: Scyliorhinus torazame; assembly: GCF_047496885.1. Classification (NCBI taxonomy): domain Eukaryota; kingdom Metazoa; phylum Chordata; class Chondrichthyes; order Carcharhiniformes; family Scyliorhinidae; genus Scyliorhinus; species Scyliorhinus torazame. Next base: position 21,818,837 of record NC_092726.1, read on the forward strand.
CTCTGTGCTGAATCCCCATGCTGTCAGTCCCCTAACCCTGCCTCTCTCTCTGTGCTGAATCCCCATGCTGTCAGTCCCCTAACCCTGCCTCTGTCTCTCTCTGTGCTGAATCCCCATGCTGTCAGTCCCCTAACCCTGCCTCTCTCTCTGTGCTGAATCCCCATGCTGTCAGTCCCCTAACCCTGCCTCTCTCTCTCTCTGTGCTGAATCCCCATGCTGTCAGTCCCCTAACCCTGCCTCTCTCTCTCTGTGCTGAATCCCCATGCTGTCAGTCCCCTAACCCTGCCTCTCTCTCTGTGCTGAATCCCCATGCTGTCAGTCCCCTAACCCTGCCTCTCTCTCTGTGCTGAATCCCCATGCTGTCAGTCCCCTAACCCTGCCTCTCTCTCTCTGTGCTGAATCCCCATGCTGTCAGTCCCCTAACCCTGCCTCTCTCTCTCTCTCTCTCTCTCTCTGTGCTGAATCCCCATGCTGTCAGTCCCCTAACCCTGCCTCTCTCTCTGTGCTGAATCCCCATGCTGTCAGTCCCCTAACCCTGCCTCTCTCTCTCTGTGCTGAATCCCCATGCTGTCAGTCCCCTAACCCTGCCTCTCTCTCTCTCTCTGTGCTGAATCCCCATGCTGTCAGTCCCCTAACCCTGCCCCTCTCTCTCTCTGTGCTGAATCCCCATGCTGTCAGTCCCCTAACCCTGCCTCTCTCTCTCTCTGTGCTGAATCCCCATGCTGTCAGTCCCCTAACCCTGCCTCTCTCTCTCTCTGTGCTGAATCCCCATGCTGTCAGTCCCCTAACCCTGCCTCTCTCTCTCTCTGTGCTGAATCCCCATGCTGTCAGTCCCCTAACCCTGCCTCTCTCTCTCTCTCTCTCTCTCTGTGCTGAATCCCCATGCTGTCAGTCCCCTAACCCTGCCTCTCTCTCTGTGCTGAATCCCCATGCTGTCAGTCCCCTAACCCTGCCTCTCTCTCTCTCTGTGCTGAATCCCCATGCTGTCAGTCCCCTAACCCTGCCTCTCTCTCTCTCTCTCTGTGCTGAATCCCCATGCTGTCAGTCCCCTAACCCTGCCTCTCTCTCTGTGCTGAATCCCCATGCTGTCAGTCCCCGAACCCTGCCTCTCTCTCTCTCTGTGCTGAATCCCCATGCTGCCAGTCCCCTAACCCTGCCTCTCTCTCTCTCTCTCTGTGCTGAATCCCCATGCTGTCAGTCCCCTAACCCTGCCTCTCTCTCTCTCTGTGCTGAATCCCCATGCTGTCAGTCCCCTAACCCTGCCTCTCTCTCTGTGCTGAATCCCCATGCTGTCAGTCCCCTAACCCTGCCTCTCTCTCTCTGTGCTGAATCCCCATGCTGTCAGTCCCCTAACCCTGCCTCTCTCTCTGTGCTGAATCCCCATGCTGTCAGTCCCCTAACCCTGCCTCTCTCTCTCTGTGCTGAATCCCCATGCTGTCAGTCCCCTAACCCTGCCTCTCTCTCTCTCTGTGCTGAATCCCCATGCTGTCAGTCCCCTAACCCTGCCTCTCTCTCTCTCTCTGTGCTGAATCCCCATGCTGTCAGTCCCCTAACCCTGCCTCTCTCTCTCTGTGCTGAATCCCCATGCTGTCAGTCCCCTAACCCTGCCTCTCTCTCTGTGCTGAATCCCCATGCTGTCAGTCCCCTAACCCTGCCTCTCTCTCTCTCTGTGCTGAATCCCCATGCTCTCAGTCCCCTAACCCTGCCCCTCTCTCTCTGTGCTGAATCCCCATGCTGTCAGTCCCCTAACCCTGCCTCTCTCTGTGCTGAATCCCCATGCTGTCAGTCCCCTAACCCTGCCTCTCTCTCTCTCTCTGTGCTGAATCCCCATGCTCTCAGTCCCCTAACCCTGCCTCTCTCTGTGCTGAATCCCCATGCTGTCAGTCCCCTAACCCTGCCTCTCTCTCTCTCTCTGTGCTGAATCCCCATGCTGTCAGTCCCCTAACCCTGCCCCTCTCTCTCTCTGTGCTGAATCCCCATGCTGTCAGTCCCCTAACCCTGCCTCTCTCTATCTCTGTGCTGAATCCCCATGCTGTCAGTCCCCTAACCCTGCCTCTCTCTCTGTGCTGAATCCCCATGCTGTCAGTCCCCTAACCCTGCCTCTCTCTCTCTCTCTGTGCTGAATCCCCATGCTGTCAGTCCCCTAACCCTGCCTCTCTCTCTCTCTCTCTGTGCTGAATCCCCATGCTGTCAGTCCCCTAACCCTGCCTCTCTCTCTGTGCTGAATCCCCATGCTGTCAGTCCCCTAACCCTGCCTCTCTCGCTCTCTCTCTGTGCTGAATCCCCATGCTGTCAGTCCCCTAACCCTGCCTCTCTCTCTCTCTCTCTGTGCTGAATCCCCATGCTGTCAGTCCCCTAACCCTGCCTCTCTCTCTGTGCTGAATCCCCATGCTGTCAGTCCCCTAACCCTGCCTCTCTCTCTCTCTGTGCTGAATCCCCATGCTGTCAGTCCCCTAACCCTGCCTCTCTCTCTCTCTCTCTCTATGTGCTGAATCCCCATGCTGTCAGTCCCCTAACCCTGCCTCTCTCTCTGTGCTGAATCCCCATGCTGTCAGTCCCCTAACCCTGCCTCTCTCTCTGTGCTGAATCCCCATGCTGTCAGTCCCCTAACCCTGCCTCTCTCTCTCTGTGCTGAATCCCCATGCTGTCAGTCCCCTAACCCTGCCTCTCTCTCTGTGCTGAATCACCATGCTGTCAGTCCCCTAACCCTGCCTCTCTCTCTCTGTGCTGAATCCCCATGCTGTCAGTCCCCTAACCCTGCCTCTCTCTGTGCTGAATCCCCATGCTGTCAGTCCCCTAACCCTGCCTCTCTCTCTCTCTGTGCTGAATCCCCATGCTGTCAGTCCCCTAACCCTGCCTCTCTCTCTCTCTCTGTGCTGAATCCCCATGCTGTCAGTCCCCTAACCCTGCCTCTCTCTCTGTGCTGAATCCCCATGCTGTCAGTCCCCTAACCCTGCCTCTCTCTCTGTGCTGAATCCCCATGCTGTCAGTCCCCTAACCCTGCCTCTCTCTCTCTGTGCTGAATCCCCATGCTGTCAGTCCCCTAACCCTGCCCCTCTCTCTCTGTGCTGAATCCCCATGCTGTCAGTCCCCTAACCCTGCCTCTCTCTCTCTCTCTGTGCTGAATCCCCATCCTGTCAGTCCCCTAACCCTGCCTCTCTCTCTCTCTCTGTGCTGAATCCCCATGCTGTCAGTCCCCTAACCCTGCCTCTCTCTCTCTCTCTGTGCTGAATCCCCATGCTGTCAGTCCCCTAACCCTGCCTCTCTCTCTGTGCTGAATCCCCATGCTGTCAGTCCCCTAACCCTGCCTCTCTCTCTCTGTGCTGAATCCCCATGCTGTCAGTCCCCTAACCCTGCCTCTCTCTCTGTGCTGAATCCCCATGCTGTCAGTCCCCTAACCCTGCCTCTCTCTCTCTGTGCTGAATCCCCATGCTGTCAGTCCCCTAACCCTGCCTCTCTCTCTCTCTGTGCTGAATCCCCATGCTGTCAGTCCCCTAACCCTGCCTCTCTGTGCTGAATCCCCATGCTGTCAGTCCCCTAACCCTGCCTCTCTCTCTCTCTGTGCTGAATCCCCATGCTGTCAGTCCCCTAACCCTGCCCCTCTCTCTCTGTGCTGAATCCCCATGCTGTCAGTCCCCTAACCCTGCCTCTCTCTCTCTCTGTGCTGAATCCCCATGCTCTCAGTCCCCTAACCCTGCCTCTCTCTCTCTCTCTGTGCTGAATCCCCATGCTGTCAGTCCCCTAACCCTGCCCCTCTCTCTCTCTGTGCTGAATCCCCATGCTGTCAGTCCCCTAACCCTGCCTCTCTCTCTCTCTGTGCTGAATCCCCATGCTGTCAGTCCCCTAACCCTGCCTCTCTCTCTCTGTGCTGAATCCCCATGCTGTCAGTCCCCTAACCCTGCCTCTCTCTCTCTCTCTCTCTCTCTCTGTGCTGAATCCCCATGCTGTCAGTCCCCTAACCCTGCCTCTCTCTCTCTGCTGAATCCCCATGCTGTCAGTCCCCTAACCCTGCCTCTCTCTCTCTCTGTGCTGAATCCCCATGCTGTCAGTCCCCTAACCCTGCCTCTCTCTCTCTCTCTGTGCTGAATCCCCATGCTGTCAGTCCCCTAACCCTGCCCCTCTCTCTCTCTGTGCTGAATCCCCATGCTGTCAGTCCCCTAACCCTGCCTCTCTCTCTCTCTGTGCTGAATCCCCATGCTGTCAGTCCCCTAACCCTGCCTCTCTCTCTCTCTGTGCTGAATCCCCATGCTGTCAGTCCCCTAACCCTGCCTCTCTCTCTCTCTGTGCTGAATCCCCATGCTGTCAGTCCCCTAACCCTGCCTCTCTCTCTGTGCTGAATCCCCATGCTGTCAGTCCCCTAACCCTGCCTCTCTCTCTGTGCTGAATCCCCATGCTGTCAGTCCCCTAACCCTGCCTCTCTCTCTCTCTCTCTGTGCTGAATCCCCATGCTGTCAGTCCCCTAACCCTGCCTCTCTCTCTGTGCTGAATCCCCATGCTGTCAGTCCCCTAACCCTGCCTCTCTCTCTCTCTCTCTCTCTGTGCTGAATCCCCATGCTGTCAGTCCCCTAACCCTGCCTCTCTCTCTCTCTCTCTGTGCTGAATCCCCATGCTGTCAGTCCCCTAACCCTGCCTCTCTCTCTGTGCTGAATCCCCATGCTGTCAGTCCCCGAACCCTGCCTCTCTCTCTCTCTGTGCTGAATCCCCATGCTGCCAGTCCCCTAACCCTGCCTCTCTCTCTCTCTCTCTGTGCTGAATCCCCATGCTGTCAGTCCCCTAACCCTGCCTCTCTCTCTGTGCTGAATCCCCATGCTGTCAGTCCCCTAACCCTGCCTCTCTCTCTCTGTGCTGAATCCCCATGCTGTCAGTCCCCTAACCCTGCCTCTCTCTCTCTATGTGCTGAATCCCCATGCTGTCAGTCCCCTAACCCTGCCTCTCTCTCTCTCTCTCTCTGTGCTGAATCCCCATGCTGTCAGTCCCCTAACCCTGCCTCTCTCTCTCTGTGCTGAATCCCCATGCTGTCAGTCCCCTAACCCTGCCTCTCTCTCTGTGCTGAATCCCCATGCTGTCAGTCCCCTAACCCTGCCTCTCTCTCTCTCTGTGCTGAATCCCCATGCTGTCAGTCCCCTAACCCTGCCTCTCTCTCTCTCTCTGTGCTGAATCCCCATGCTGTCAGTCCCCTAACCCTGCCCCTCTCTCTCTCTGTGCTGAATCCCCATGCTGTCAGTCCCCTAACCCTGCCTCTCTCTATCTCTGTGCTGAATCCCCATGCTGTCAGTCCCCTAACCCTGCCTCTCTCTCTCTCTGTGCTGAATCCCCATGCTGTCAGTCCCCTAACCCTGCCTCTCTCTCTCTCTGTGCTGAATCCCCATGCTGTCAGTCCCCTAACCCTGCCTCTCTCTCTCTCTCTCTGTGCTGAATCCCCATGCTGTCAGTCCCCTAACCCTGCCTCTCTCTCTGTGCTGAATCCCCATGCTGTCAGTCCCCTAACCCTGCCTCTCTCTCTCTCTCTCTCTGTGCTGAATCCCCATGCTGTCAGTCCCCTAACCCTGCCTCTCTCTCTCTCTCTCTGTGCTGAATCCCCATGCTGTCAGTCCCCTAACCCTGCCTCTCTCTCTGTGCTGAATCCCCATGCTGTCAGTCCCCTAACCCTGCCTCTCTCTCTCTCTGTGCTGAATCCCCATGCTGTCAGTCCCCTAACCCTGCCTCTCTCTCTCTCTCTCTCTGTGCTGAATCCCCATGCTGTCAGTCCCCTAACCCTGCCTCTCTCTCTGTGCTGAATCCCCATGCTGTCAGTCCCCTAACCCTGCCTCTCTCTCTCTGTGCTGAATCCCCATGCTGTCAGTCCCCTAACCCTGCCTCTCTCTCTGTGCTGAATCCCCATGCTGTCAGTCCCCTAACCCTGCCTCTCTCTCTCTGTGCTGAATCCCCATGCTGTCAGTCCCCTAACCCTGCCTCTCTCTGTGCTGAATCCCCATGCTGTCAGTCCCCTAACCCTGCCTCTCTCTCTCTCTGTGCTGAATCCCCATGCTGTCAGTCCCCTAACCCTGCCTCTCTCTCTCTCTCTCTGTGCTGAATCCCCATGCTGTCAGTCCCCTAACCCTGCCTCTCTCTCTGTGCTGAATCCCCATGCTGTCAGTCCCCTAACCCTGCCTCTCTCTCTGTGCTGAATCCCCATGCTGTCAGTCCCCTAACCCTGCCTCTCTCTCTCTGTGCTGAATCCCCATGCTGTCAGTCCCCTAACCCTGCCTCTCTCTCTCTGTGCTGAATCCCCATGCTGTCAGTCCCCTAACCCTGCCTCTCTCTCTCTCTCTCTGTGCTGAATCCCCATGCTGTCAGTCCCCTAACCCTGCCTCTCTCTCTGTGCTGAATCCCCATGCTGTCAGTCCCCTAACCCTGCCTCTCTCTCTCTGTGCTGAATCCCCATGCTGTCAGTCCCCTAACCCTGCCTCTCTCTCTGTGCTGAATCCCCATGCTGTCAGTCCCCTAACCCTGCCTCTCTCTCTCTGTGCTGAATCCCCATGCTGTCAGTCCCCTAACCCTGCCTCTCTCTGTGCTGAATCCCCATGCTGTCAGTCCCCTAACCCTGCCTCTCTCTCTCTCTGTGCTGAATCCCCATGCTGTCAGTCCCCTAACCCTGCCTCTCTCTCTCTCTCTGTGCTGAATCCCCATGCTGTCAGTCCCCTAACCCTGCATCTCTCTCTGTGCTGAATCCCCATGCTGTCAGTCCCCTAACCCTGCCTCTCTCTCTGTGCTGAATCCCCATGCTGTCAGTCCCCTAACCCTGCCTCTCTCTCTGTGCTGAATCCCCATGCTGTCAGTCCCCTAACCCTGCCTCTCTCTCTCTGTGCTGAATCCCCATGCTGTCAGTCCCCTAACCCTGCCCCTCTCTCTCTGTGCTGAATCCCCATGCTGTCAGTCCCCTAACCCTGCCTCTCTCTCTCTCTCTGTGCTGAATCCCCATGCTGTCAGTCCCCTAACCCTGCCTCTCTCTCTCTCTCTGTGCTGAATCCCCATGCTGTCAGTCCCCTAACCCTGCCTCTCTCTCTCTGTGCTGAATCCCCATGCTGTCAGTCCCCTAACCCTGCCTCTCTCTCTCTGTGCTGAATCCCCATGCTGTCAGTCCCCTAACCCTGCCTCTCTCTCTGTGCTGAATCCCCATGCTGTCAGTCCCCTAACCCTGCCTCTCTCTCTCTGTGCTGAATCCCCATGCTGTCAGTCCCCTAACCCTGCCTCTCTCTCTCTTTGTGCTGAATCCCCATGCTGTCAGTCCCCTAACCCTGCCTCTCTCTCTGTGCTGAATCCCCATGCTGTCAGTCCCCTAACCCTGCCTCTCTCTCTCTCTGTGCTGAATCCCCATGCTGTCAGTCCCCTAACCCTGCCCCTCTCTCTCTGTGCTGAATCCCCATGCTGTCAGTCCCCTAACCCTGCCTCTCTCTCTCTCTGTGCTGAATCCCCATGCTCTCAGTCCCCTAACCCTGCCTCTCTCTCTCTCTCTGTGCTGAATCCCCATGCTGTCAGTCCCCTAACCCTGCCCCTCTCTCTCTCTGTGCTGAATCCCCATGCTGTCAGTCCCCTAACCCTGCCTCTCTCTCTCTCTGTGCTGAATCCCCATGCTGTCAGTCCCCTAACCCTGCCTCTCTCTCTCTGTGCTGAATCCCCATGCTGTCAGTCCCCTAACCCTGCCTCTCTCTCTCTCTCTCTGTGCTGAATCCCCATGCTGTCAGTCCCCTAACCCTGCCTCTGTCTGTGCTGAATCCCCATGCTGTCAGTCCCCTAACCCTGCCTCTCTCTCTCTCTGTGCTGAATCCCCATGCTGTCAGTCCCCTAACCCTGCCTCTCTCTCTCTCTCTGTGCTGAATCCCCATGCTGTCAGTCCCCTAACCCTGCCCCTCTCTCTCTCTGTGCTGAATCCCCATGCTGTCAGTCCCCTAACCCTGCCTCTCTCTCTCTCTGTGCTGAATCCCCATGCTGTCAGTCCCCTAACCCTGCCTCTCTCTCTCTCTGTGCTGAATCCCCATGCTATCAGTCCCCTAACCCTGCCTCTCTCTCTCTCTGTGCTGAATCCCCATGCTGTCAGTCCCCTAACCCTGCCTCTCTCTCTCTCTCTCTCTCTGTGCTGAATCCCCATGCTGTCAGTCCCCTAACCCTGCCTCTCTCTCTGTGCTGAATCCCCATGCTGTCAGTCCCCTAACCCTGCCTCTCTCTCTCTCTCTCTGTGCTGAATCCCCATGCTGTCAGTCCCCTAACCCTGCCTCTCTCTCTGTGCTGAATCCCCATGCTGTCAGTCCCCTAACCCTGCCTCTCTCTCTGTGCTGAATCCCCATGCTGTCAGTCCCCTAACCCTGCCTCTCTCTCTCTGTGCTGAATCCCCATGCTGTCAGTCCCCTAACCCTGCCTCTCTCTCTCTGTGCTGAATCCCCATGCTGTCAGTCCCCTAACCCTGCCTCTCTCTCTCTCTCTCTGTGCTGAATCCCCATGCTGTCAGTCCCCTAACCCTGCCTCTCTCTCTGTGCTGAATCCCCATGCTGTCAGTCCCCTAACCCTGCCTCTCTCTCTCTGTGCTGAATCCCCATGCTGTCAGTCCCCTAACCCTGCCTCTCTCTCTGTGCTGAATCCCCATGCTGTCAGTCCCCTAACCCTGCCTCTCTCTCTCTGTGCTGAATCCCCATGCTGTCAGTCCCCTAACCCTGCCTCTCTCTGTGCTGAATCCCCATGCTGTCAGTCCCCTAACCCTGCCTCTCTCTCTCTCTGTGCTGAATCCCCATGCTGTCAGTCCCCTAACCCTGCCTCTCTCTCTCTCTCTGTGCTGAATCCCCATGCTGTCAGTCCCCTAACCCTGCATCTCTCTCTGTGCTGAATCCCCATGCTGTCAGTCCCCTAACCCTGCCTCTCTCTCTGTGCTGAATCCCCATGCTGTCAGTCCCCTAACCCTGCCTCTCTCTCTGTGCTGAATCCCCATGCTGTCAGTCCCCTAACCCTGCCTCTCTCTCTCTGTGCTGAATCCCCATGCTGTCAGTCCCCTAACCCTGCCCCTCTCTCTCTGTGCTGAATCCCCATGCTGTCAGTCCCCTAACCCTGCCTCTCTCTCTCTCTCTGTGCTGAATCCCCATCCTGTCAGTCCCCTAACCCTGCCTCTCTCTCTCTCTCTGTGCTGAATCCCCATGCTGTCAGTCCCCTAACCCTGCCTCTCTCTCTCTCTCTGTGCTGAATCCCCATGCTGTCAGTCCCCTAACCCTGCCTCTCTCTCTCTGTGCTGAATCCCCATGCTGTCAGTCCCCTAACCCTGCCTCTCTCTCTCTGTGCTGAATCCCCATGCTGTCAGTCCCCTAACCCTGCCTCTCTCTCTGTGCTGAATCCCCATGCTGTCAGTCCCCTAACCCTGCCTCTCTCTCTCTGTGCTGAATCCCCATGCTGTCAGTCCCCTAACCCTGCCTCTCTCTCTCTTTGTGCTGAATCCCCATGCTGTCAGTCCCCTAACCCTGCCTCTCTCTCTCTGCTGAATCCCCATGCTGTCAGTCCCCTAACCCTGCCTCTCTCTCTCTCTGTGCTGAATCCCCATGCTGTCAGTCCCCTAACCCTGCCCCTCTCTCTCTGTGCTGAATCCCCATGCTGTCAGTCCCCTAACCCTGCCTCTCTCTCTCTCTGTGCTGAATCCCCATGCTCTCAGTCCCCTAACCCTGCCTCTCTCTCTCTCTCTGTGCTGAATCCCCATGCTGTCAGTCCCCTAACCCTGCCCCTCTCTCTCTCTGTGCTGAATCCCCATGCTGTCAGTCCCCTAACCCTGCCTCTCTCTCTCTCTGTGCTGAATCCCCATGCTGTCAGTCCCCTAACCCTGCCTCTCTCTCTCTGTGCTGAATCCCCATGCTGTCAGTCCCCTAACCCTGCCTCTCTCTCTCTCTCTCTGTGCTGAATCCCCATGCTGTCAGTCCCCTAACCCTGCCTCTCTCTGTGCTGAATCCCCATGCTGTCAGTCCCCTAACCCTGCCTCTCTCTCTCTCTGTGCTGAATCCCCATGCTGTCAGTCCCCTAACCCTGCCTCTCTCTCTCTCTCTGTGCTGAATCCCCATGCTGTCAGTCCCCTAACCCTGCCCCTCTCTCTCTCTGTGCTGAATCCCCATGCTGTCAGTCCCCTAACCCTGCCTCTCTCTCTCTCTGTGCTGAATCCCCATGCTGTCAGTCCCCTAACCCTGCCTCTCTCTCTCTCTGTGCTGAATCCCCATGCTATCAGTCCCCTAACCCTGCCTCTCTCTCTCTCTGTGCTGAATCCCCATGCTGTCAGTCCCCTAACCCTGCCTCTCTCTCTCTCTCTCTCTCTGTGCTGAATCCCCATGCTGTCAGTCCCCTAACCCTGCCTCTCTCTCTGTGCTGAATCCCCATGCTGTCAGTCCCCTAACCCTGCCTCTCTCTCTCTCTCTCTCTGTGCTGAATCCCCATGCTGTCAGTCCCCTAACCCTGCCTCTCTCTCTCTCTGTGCTGAATCCCCATGCTGTCAGTCCCCTAACCCTGCCTCTCTCTCTGTGCTGAATCCCCATGCTGTCAGTCCCCGAACCCTGCCTCTCTCTCTCTCTCTGCTGAATCCCCATGCTGCCAGTCCCCTAACCCTGCCTCTCTCTCTCTCTCTCTGTGCTGAATCCCCATGCTGTCAGTCCCCTAACCCTGCCTCTCTCTCTGTGCTGAATCCCCATGCTGTCAGTCCCCTAACCCTGCCTCTCTCTCTCTGTGCTGAATCCCCATGCTGTCAGTCCCCTAACCCTGCCTCTCTCTCTGTGCTGAATCCCCATGCTGTCAGTCCCCTAACCCTGCCTCTCTCTCTCTGTGCTGAATCCCCATGCTGTCAGTCCCCTAACCCTGCCTCTCTCTCTCTCTGTGCTGAATCCCCATGCTGTCAGTCCCCTAACCCTGCCTCTCTCTCTCTCTCTCTCTCTCTCTCTGTGCTGAATCCCCATGCTGTCAGTCCCCTAACCCTGCATCTCTCTCTCTGTGCTGAATCCCCATGCTGTCAGTCCCCTAACCCTGCCTCTCTCTCTGTGCTGAATCCCCATGCTGTCAGTCCCCTAACCCTGCCTCTCTCTCTCTCTGTGCTGAATCCCCATGCTGTCAGTCCCCTAACCCTGCCTCTCTCTCTCTCTGTGCTGAATCCCCATGCTGTCAGTCCCCTAACCCTGCCTCTCTCTCTCTCTCTGTGCTGAATCCCCATGCTGTCAGTCCCCTAACCCTGCCTCTCTCTCTCTCTGTGCTGAATCCCCATGCTGTCAGTCCCCTAACCCTGCCTCTCTCTCTCTCTGTGCTGAATCCCCATGCTGTCAGTCCCCTAACCCTGCCTCTCTCTCTCTCTCTCTGTGCTGAATCCCCATGCTGTCAGTCCCCTAACCCTGCCTCTCTCTCTGTGCTGAATCCCCATGCTGTCAGTCCCCTAACCCTGCCTCTCTCTCTCTCTCTCTCTCTCTGTGCTGAATCCCCATGCTGTCAGTCCCCTAACCCTGCCTCTCTCTCTCTCTCTCTGTGCTGAATCCCCATGCTGTCAGTCCCCTAACCCTGCCTCTCTCTCTGTGCTGAATCCCCATGCTGTCAGTCCCCTAACCCTGCCTCTCTCTCTCTCTGTGCTGAATCCCCATGCTGTCAGTCCCCTAACCCTGCCTCTCTCTCTCTCTCTCTGTGCTGAATCCCCATGCTGTCAGTCCCCTAACCCTGCCTCTCTCTCTGTGCTGAATCCCCATGCTGTCAGTCCCCTAACCCTGCCTCTCTCTCTCTGTGCTGAATCCCCATGCTGTCAGTCCCCTAACCCTGCCTCTCTCTCTGTGCTGAATCCCCATGCTGTCAGTCCCCTAACCCTGCCTCTCTCTCTCTGTGCTGAATCCCCATGCTGTCAGTCCCCTAACCCTGCCTCTCTCTGTGCTGAATCCCCATGCTGTCAGTCCCCTAACCCTGCCTCTCTCTCTCTCTCTGTGCTGAATCCCCATGCTGTCAGTCCCCTAACCCTGCCTCTCTCTCTCTCTCTGTGCTGAATCCCCATGCTGTCAGTCCCCTAACCCTGCCTCTCTCTCTGTGCTGAATCCCCATGCTGTCAGTCCCCTAACCCTGCCTCTCTCTCTGTGCTGAATCCCCATGCTGTCAGTCCCCTAACCCTGCCTCTCTCTCTGTGCTGAATCCTCATGCTGTCAGTCCCCTAACCCTGCCTCTCTCTGTCTGTGCTGAATCCCCATGCTGTCAGTCCCCTAACCCTGCCCCTCTCTCTCTGTGCTGAATCCCCATGCTGTCAGTCCCCTAACCCTGCCTCTCTCTCTCTCTCTCTGTGCTGAATCCCCATCCTGTCAGTCCCCTAACCCTGCCTCTCTCTCTCTCTCTGTGCTGAATCCCCATGCTGTCAGTCCCCTAACCCTGCCTCTCTCTCTCTCTCTGTGCTGAATCCCCATGCTGTCAGTCCCCTAACCCTGCCTCTCTCTCTCTGTGCTGAATCCCCATGCTGTCAGTCCCCTAACCCTGCCTCTCTCTCTCTGTGCTGAATCCCCATGCTGTCAGTCCCCTAACCCTGCCTCTCTCTCTCTCTGTGCTGAATCCCCATGCTGTCAGTCCCCTAACCCTGCCTCTCTCTCTGTGCTGAATCCCCATGCTGTCAGTCCCCTAACCCTGCCTCTCTCTCTCTGTGCTGAATCCCCATGCTGTCAGTCCCCTAACCCTGCCTCTCTCTCTCTCTGTGCTGAATCCCCATGCTGTCAGTCCCCTAACCCTGCCTCTCTCTCTGTGCTGAATCCCCATGCTGTCAGTCCCCTAACCCTGCCTCTCTCTCTCTCTGTGCTGAATCCCCATGCTGTCAGTCCCCTAACCCTGCCCCTCTCTCTCTGTGCTGAATCCCCATGCTGTCAGTCCCCTAACCCTGCCTCTCTCTCTCTCTGTGCTGAATCCCCATGCTCTCAGTCCCCTAACCCTGCCTCTCTCTCTCTCTCTGTGCTGAATCCCCATGCTGTCAGTCCCCTAACCCTGCCCCTCTCTCTCTCTGTGCTGAATCCCCATGCTGTCAGTCCCCTAACCCTGCCTCTCTCTCTCTCTCTGTGCTGAATCCCCATGCTGTCAGTCCCCTAACCCTGCCTCTCTCTCTCTCTCTGTGCTGAATCCCCATGCTGTCAGTCCCCTAACCCTGCCTCTCTCTCTCTCTGTGCTGAATCCCCATGCTGTCAGTCCCCTAACCCTGCCTCTCTCTCTCTCTCTGTGCTCAATCCCCATGCTGTCAGTCCCCTAACCCTGCCTCTCTCTCTCTGCTGAATCCCCATGCTGTCAGTCCCCTAACCCTGCCTCTCTCTCTCTGCTGAATCCCCATGCTGTCAGTCCCCTAACCCTGCCTCTCTCTCTGTGCTGAATCCACATGCTGTCAGTCCCCTAACCCTGCCTCTCTCTCTCTGTGCTGAATCCCCATGCTGTCAGTCCCCTAACCCTGCCTCTCTCTGTGCTGAATCCCCATGCTGTCAGTCCCCTCACCCTGCCTCTCTCTCTCTCTCTGTGCTGAATCCCCATGCTGTCAGTCCCCTAACCCTGCCTCTCTCTCTCTGTGCTGAATCCCCATGCTGTCAGTCCCCTAACCCTGCCTCTCTCTCTGTGCTGAATCCCCATGCTGTCAGTCCCCTAACCCTGCCTCTCTCTCTCTCTGTGCTGAATCCCCATGCTGTCAGTCCCCTAACCCTGCCTCTCTCTCTGTGCTGAATCCCCATGCTGTCAGTCCCCTAACCCTGCCTCTCTCTCTGTGCTGAATCCCCATGCTGTCAGTCCCCTAACCCTGCCTCTCTCTCTCTCTCTCTCTGTGCTGAATCCCCATGCTGTCAGTCCCCTAACCTGCTGTTTGTCCTCTCGGTCCTTGCTCTATGTCTGTGTGTGTCTGTCTGTATGTGTGTGTGTCTCAGTGTGTGTATATAGGTGTGCGGATGTGTCTTGGTGTGCGGCTGTGTCGGGCTGCGTGGCTGTGTCGGGCTGCGCGGGGCCGCCTCGAGCCGCGCAGCCGTGTCGATGTGAGTGTGTGAGGTGGAGCGATGCTTGACGACAACTTGCTGTCTGGTGCTGCAGTGACCTCACAAATGGTGAGTGTCTCTATGTCACTGAGCTGGATTTGTGCGACCCCACAACACAGGGTGTTCAGGAAGGGCTACCCCAGGGGGCAAATAGCCTCGTATCTTAGCGAGTGTAAAAAGTGGTTCACTAGGGCTGCTTAATTCCCTTTCAGAAATCGTTCTTCTGCATTGACAGAATGCTATCAAGCCAGATTGTACATTGCTCTGCTGAATCTCTTCGTCCTCTGGTGAATGGATAACCTGTGTACTCTTCCTCCTCTCAGGGTTTGGTCAATGGTGTGTTCCCTTCCGGAAGAGCATCGTCGCCCAGCCGAATCCCAGGGAGCACGTGGTATTCCCGCGGAGTGAGTGAAAGCATACTGCCCGAGGACATCCCCGGCGAGAGCATTCAGCAGCAAAGTTATCCCCAGCACCAGCAGCACCCCCAGAATCAGCAGGCCTACCTGCAGCAGCCCACCCAGCAGGCAGGCCTGCCCCGGCCCCCCAGCAATGGGCACGCCTCCTCTGCTCAGTGGGCCCACTCGCAGACTGGGCCGCCCTCGGGCCTGCCGACGAGGGCCCAGACACCAGCTCACACAGCGTATCCAGCTCAAGGACAGCAGCGGGTGAGTGTGGGCGACTCTGGGTGCGTGTCCAAAGTTTCACACTGTTAGACGAGAGTGGCTGAGAAAGGAGACCATTGAGCAGTAACGCTCTGGGCTGTGCACTCTCGGAAGGTTGTGAAGGCATGAGGGCGGGAAAGGGTGCTAAAAAGATTCACAAGAATGGTTTCGGGGAGGAGATACCCTGTTATGAGGACAGATTGGAGAAGTTGTGACTACTTTTTGGAGAGGAGAACATTGGGAGGAGATTTATATTATGATCCCGGACCAGCCCCCAACAGTGGCAAGGATACTGGACAGAACCTCAATATTCTATTTTCAATTTGTTGGACTGTGAGGGAAGTAGCCCTCACTCCAGGAGTGACTGCACAAACATAGGGATCTGGTATATTAAAACAAACTTTATTACCAACACAGTATTAAAATATATTTGCCATTACACCAGATAATAGCTTACAATTATCCCTTAACCAATGCGAATCAATACAGTAACACTGACCCTCAGCTGCTATCTTTATTCCCACTCAAACAACAGGACCCATCCCTACTCTCAATCCACTTTCAAATATAGTCAGCACTCTGGAAAACCCACTTTACCGAGATGCTTCTTTGAGACTGTTTTGAAGAAAAGATCTGAACCCTGGCAGACCCATGCAGAAACTCTGGCTGTGTTCCTTCAGAAGCTGCTTCTCAGTTTGTTCAGCTCACCTTCCAATCACCCAGTTCTGAACTGCTTAGAAGGAAACTGCTAATCTGTCGACAGACGTATCTTAAGACTGCAGTGGGAGCAGATGCTCGACTTCTGCTCACATCCCACTCTAAAACTCAACTAAATCTGTGTTTATGCACAATTCCTGGTGCTTGAGCTCCTCCCAGTAATTACATAACCGTACCAAGCAAGAACATAAAGTATCTACCATTTTTTTGAAATTTAGAGGACCCAATTATTTTTTTCCAATGACGGAGCAATTTAGCGTTGCCAATCCACCTACCCAGCACATTTTTGGGTTGCGGGGGTGAAACCCACGCCGACACGGGTAAAATGTGCAAACTCTACACAGACAGTGACCCGGGGCCAGGATCAAAACCTGGGTCTTCGGCGCCGTGAGTCAGCAGGGCTAACCATCACGCCACCGTGCTGCCGTTCAAAGTATTTAACTAAATCCACAGGGAACCTCCCCAATCCAAACAAAACTCCCATTCGCCCCAGCTTTTACGATGCCTTAATTGCACCCCCCTGGCTCACAAAACCTTGTAAATCAGGATTGTTTAAAAACGTGACCGCAGCAGTCCTACACACATCAACCCAGCCTTTTATCCCTTCCTGCTCCAAATACGGACAATACAATATATCTAACATTCATTACGTTTGAGAGCGATGTTCAAAATCACAAGGGGAAGAGAGTGGAGAGGGAGAAACTGTTGTCGCTTGTACAAGTATTGCTTACGAGAGGGCACAGATTTAAAGCAGCTGGCAACGGAAGCGAAAGTCACATGGGGGGGGGGGGAGAAAGAATAATTTTCCCACAGCGAGTGTGGACTGCCCTGCCTGAGAGAGTGGTGCATACAGGAGGGGATTAGACACTTCTTTTGTCAGAGAAGTACATACAGGGTTAGGGGGTCAGGCGAGCGAATGGAGCTCGATGAATTGCTGATTGGGAGAGCCGATTGCGAGGCAATGGGCCGAATGGCCCCCTCCTTTTCAGTTTGTATCTGAGTAATGCGAATGCCAAGGGCAACGTGGATTTGGGTAACTCCCGCAGAGCAAAGCGTTCCAGGGTATTTAACAGGAGCAGAGGCTATAAAACCTTGCTGATATTGGGACAGCGGGTCACATTTGACGATTTGTCGTCGGGAAGGTCAGCAGGGTGAGGGGGTGGTTCAGAGTTCAGAGCTCCGATGGCTGAAGAAATGGCCGCCGTCAGCAGTGGGGCGATTAAAATCCTCAGCCCTTCGGTTGACCATGTAGTTCCGGCTCCTCTGCAGGTTGAACCTCGGTTGAGGCTGACTGAGCTTTTGTTTCTGATTGAACAGGAGGTGTACGAGCAACAGCCGCAGTACCCAGTGACCGCCCCGCAGTACCACTTCAGAAACCCGGATTCGGCCCCGCAGCCGTCCATGTACCCTCCCCAGCATCAGCCTGCACCTGGCCCGCAAACACAGCCCTGGTCGCCCTCGGCACCAGCACCCTCTCTGACAGCGGCAGGATTGCAGTCCCACGACCTGTGGGCCCAGACCCGGGCGGCCGGGCTAACATCGCCCACGGAGCAGTTCCCTCACGCTATGCCACCGTTCGGGGGTGGGGGCGTATCGGGACCACCTACGCCTGGTTGGCAGAGGCTCAGTCCGTCGCAGTCGATGTACGAACAGAAGGTAAGACCGTGCACAGTCGGAACCTTGTGTTGACACGAGGCTTTGACTGAGATTGTGAGCACCTGAGGATCGGTGGCCCCCGATTGTTAGCCTGGCCGCCTGTGAGGCCCCCCCTCCCTGGCAAAGGACTCCTCTTTCCCCCCCCCCCCCCCCCCCCCCCCGGGTGAAGGACTCTTTCTTCCCCCCTCCCCCCCCCCCCCCCCCCCGCCCCGGTGAAGGATCCACCCACACACCTCTGTGGCAATGAATTCCACAGACCCACCACTCTCTGGCTGAAGACATTTCTCCTCATCTCTGTTCTAAAGTGACTCCCTTTTATTCTAAGGCTGTGCCCCCGGGTCCTAGTCTCCCTTGTTAATGGAAACAACTTCCCTACATCCACCCTATCTAAGCCATTCATTATCTTGTAAGTTTCTATTAGATCTCCCCTCAACCTCCTAAACTCTAATGAATATAATCCCAGGATCCTCAGACGTTCATCGTATGCTAGGCCTACCATTCCTGGGATCATCCGTATTAATCTCTGCTGGACCTGCTCCAGTGCCAGTATGTCCTTCCTGAGGTGTGGGGCCCAAAATTGCTCACGGTATTCTAAATGGGGCCTAACTAATGCTTTATAAAGCTTCAGAAGTACATCCCTGCTTTTATATTCCAAGCCTCTTGAGATGAATGACAACATTGCATTTGCTTTCTTAATTACGGACTCAACCTGCAAGTTTACCTTTAGAGAATCCTGGACTAGGACTCCCAAGTCCCTTTGCACTTCAGCATTATGAATTTTGTCACCGTTTAGAAAATAGTCCACGCCTCTATTCTTTTTTCCAAAGTGCAAGACCTCGCACTTGCCCACGTTGAATTTCATCAGCCATTTCTTGGACCACTCTCCTAAACTGTCTAAATCTTTCTGCAGCCTCCCCACCTCCTCAATACTACCTGCCCCTCCACCTATCTTTGTATCATCGGCAAACTTAGCCAGAATGCCCTCAGTCCCGTCATCTAGATCGTTAATATATAAAGAGAACAGCTGTGGCCCCAACACTGAACCCTGCGGGACACCACTCGTCACCGGTTGCCATTCCGAAAAATAACCTTTTATCCCAACTCTCTGCCTTCTGTCTGACAGCCAATCGTCAATCCATGTTAGTACCTTGCCTCGAATACCATGGGCCCTTATTTTACTCAGCAGTCTCCCGTGAGGCACCTTATCAAAGGCCTTTTGGAAATCAAGATAGATAACATCCATTGGCTCTCCTTGGTCTAACCTATTTGTTATCTCTTCAAAGAACTCGAACAGGTTTGTCAGGCACGACCTCCCCTTGCTAAATCCATGCTGACTTGTCCTAATCCGACCCTGCACTTCCAAGAATTTAGAAATCTCATCCTGAACAATGGATTCTAGAATCTTGCCAACAACCGAGGTTAGGCTAATTGGCCTATAATTTTCCATCTTTTTCCTTGTTCCCTTCTTGAACAGGGGGGTTACAACAGCGATTTTCCAATCCTCTGGTACTTTCCCTGACTCCAGTGACTTTTGAAACATCATCACCAACGCCTCCACTATTTCTTCAGCTATCTCCTTTAGAACTCTAGGGTGTAGCCCATCTGGGCCCGGAGATTTATCAATTTTTAGACGCCTTAGTTTCTCTAGCACTTTCTCCTTTGTGATGGCTACCATATTCAACTCTGTCCCCTGACTCTCCGGAATTGTTGGGATATTACTCATGTCTTCTACTGTGAAGACTGACGCAAAGTACTTATTTAGTTCCTCAGCTATTTCCTTGTCTCCCATCACAAAATTACCAGCGTCATTTTGGAGCGGCCCAATGTCAACTTTTGCCTCCCGTTTGTTTTTAATGTATTTAAAGAAACTTTTACTATCATTCCTAATGTTACTGGCTAGCCTACCTTCAAATTTGATCCTCTCTTTCCTTATCTCTCTCTTTGTTATCCTCGGTTTGTTTTTGTAGCCTTCCCAATCTTCTGACTTCCCACTACTCTTTGCCACATTATAGGCTTTCTCTTTTGCTTTGATGCATTCCCTAACTTCCTTTGTCAGCCATGGCTGCCTAATCCCCCCTCTGATAACCTTTCTTTTCTTTGGGATGAACCTCTGTACTGTGTCCTCAATTACTCCCAGAAACTCCTGCCATTGCTGTTCTACTGTCTTTCCCACTAGGCTCTGCTCCCAGTCGATTTTCGTCAGCTCCTCCCTCATGCCCCTGTAGTTACCTTTATTTAACTGTAACACCTTTACATCTGATTCTACCTTCTTTCAAATTGGAGATTGAATTCGACCATATTATGATCACTGCCTCCTAAGTGCTCCCTTACTTTAAGATCTTTAATCAAGTCTGGCTCATTCCATAACACTAAGTCCAGAATGGCCTGTTCCCTCGTGGGCTCCATCACAAGCTGTTCCAAAAAGCCCTCCTGTAAACATTCAATGAATTCCCTTTCCTTGGGTCCACTGGCAGCATTATTTACCCAGTCCACCTGCATATTGAAGTCCCCCATGATCACTGTGACCTTGCCTTTCTGACATGCACTTTCTATTTCGTGGTGCATCTTGTGCCCCTGGTCCTGACCACTGTTAGGAGGCCTGTACATAACTCCCATTATGTTTTTTTTGCCTTTGTGGTTCCTCAACTCTACCCACACGGACTCCACATCATCCGACCCCATGTCGCCCCCCCGTCGGCAATTCAGCCAGTTTTCCTGGGAGAATTGCAGCGGAGGCCTCTGTCAATGGCCCCCTACCCGTGCGATTTGCGGCGATTCTCCGGAGACTGGAAAATCGCAGGAGCGGCGTCGGACTGGATTTCACCATTGACGCCCATTCTCCGACCCCCGCGTCGATCGCCATTTTGGCGCTGAGGCTCGGAGAACCCACCCATGAGCTTTTGGGGAGTTGGACTCTGGGCAGGATTTTGCACACCCTCGCCCCCAGTGGTGTGTTTTCCTGGGGGTAGGGGGGGTGGGGGTCACTGCCTTCAGCGGGATCGGAAGGTCCCGCCCTCTACCCTAAAAAGTTCACCTTCCTCACCGATGTGGGAGTTTTCCTGTGTGTGTGAGTGTCTCCTTGCTTCCACAGTCGGGGGGTGGGGGGGGGGGACAGTGCTCGTGTGAGGTCTCCTGTATTGTTGAACTGGCTCCGTACTGCCGATGCTTGCCCCAAGTTCCCCCGAGCTTTCCGTTGAGCTGCGCTGGAACACTGCAGCAGGCCGAGGATGGAGAGGTCAGTGTTGGTGGGTGGGGATTTAATGTTTTGCCTTCGTGTCCCTTTGAGAACAAGTTTTAAGGTGTCCCCTAAACAGAGGTGGGTGTGTGGTCGTGTTCTCCTTAATATTTAACACGAGTAGTGATATCAAACCAGGCATTGCTGTCTTGCTATCAGTTCCTCCTCCCATTTAATTGATCTGATTTGTACACTGTCCAGTCTCGAACTCGCAGTGAAGAAGCGGATGCACTCTGCAGGCGCTCACTTTAATTTGAGGCTCGACCTTTAATTGAGACGTCGGGTGCAAACCAACGATTAAACATGTGCACCCTTCACAGGAAAAACTGGCCCAGACAACAGCGAAACCTGCTCTAATCCCAAGCGATAAGCCACAGAATGTGACATTCCCGTACACGATGTGGCTCTTAATATTAATAAATGTAGTGACGCAGAAGCCAAACTGTGTTTCTAAGTAACCCCACCTCCGCGCGCGCACCCCCCCCCCCCCAAACCCATTTTGTGAGTATGGAGGTAGATTTATTCAGCCATGAGGAGTCAGTGCTCCTGTTTCAACCATTCTGTCTCTCCTTCTAGGACCTCCAGTATCCCTTGAATCACCAGGACCTCCGGCCCCGCCTCAGCAACCTGAGCTACCTGGGGAGCGAGCAGCAGGCCGCTGGCTACACCCCGGCCCAGACTCCAGACCAGCTGCCGACCATGCCCCACGGGCAGAGGATGGAGTACAGCGCTCCTCCCACTGTGTACAAGACCCGCACACCGCCCAAGGGTGCCAGGGACAAGTCGGCGCTGCCCACCAACAACGGCACGGAGCAGCAGACTGAAGCGAGTGCCCACCCGGGCCACGTGAAGGTGGAGCAGGTCTTGAGCCACGTGCAACAGCTGGAGGCGGAGGTGAACCACTTCGACGGGAAGCGGGGCGACAAGACATACAGGCTCCTGGAGGAACTGCTCACCAAGCAGCTACTGGAGGTGGACTCGGTGGAAACCAACGGGCAGGAGCAGATCCGGCAGGCCCGCAAGGAGGCGGTGCATAAAATCCAGGGGGTGCTGGAGAAACTGGAGAGCATGGCCGAGTAGGGATTGGAGGGCAGTGAGAGAGCGAGAGGGAGGCTGCTTGGCCAGCCACTGCCGAGGGGAGGAACTGCGACCTGCCCGGCAGAGCTGGTGATTCACCAGGAGGACGTGGATTGGCAGACCGGGGACGGTGAGTTCCCTGGCTGCAAATCGAACTCTGACACCACTTGTGCAGAAAGAGGACTCGTACAGTTGCTCTGATTGGCAAATAGACTCGAAATAAAAAGCAAGTGTACAAAAACACACTGTGTACGTTAAGATGGACGCACCCAAACAAAACACTCTTGAGGTGAGCATTGTAACAAAATGTCACCAATTTCACGAATCTCTCTCCAAGGCAAACTTGTACACCTTTGTATCAACCACAGACTGATTAAAACCTTTGTTCCATTGGTTCGCATTGGAGGCGATTGAGCCCCATTTGGGAGAGGATGCTACGACGTAACAGGCAAGTGGTTCTTCCTTCAGGCTTCCCCGCCGTGCATTGGTCAGGCTGTGGGGGCAGCTCCCGGCTGTCGTGAAGCTTGCCACGTCGGCAACACAGCTCGCACAAGCACAGCTGTATTGACACCACTGACCACACGCCACAGGTGTGCAATCAGACAGCAGCGTCCTGTTTGGGCGCTTTGATTTGGCCTTCGGCCGATCGTTCATTGGTGCAAGTTGGAGTAAGTCAGCCGCGAGCCGGAGGAATCACTGTGCAAATGACCGGGGTGTCCCAATGCCAGGAGAATAAGATGCGATGGTTGCTCATTGCAGCTGGTTAGTGTTCAGTGTTGAGGTGCATTCCCCTCCTCCCCTTGTGCTAAGTAGAGGACAGCAGATATGGGAATTGTCGCGGGTACACACCAGACCACCACCCGCAGCTATATTGCTCACTCTGTTGACCAGTGACTCCGAAACGCTGGCCTCAAACGTAACCTGCTTCAGACTTGCAAAATGAATGAACTGTTTTTTTTTCTGAAACAAGACCCTGGAGCATGAGTTGTTCGATCTTCCGACTGTGTCATTTCTCCTTTTCCCTGACCTCTTTTCCCCCCCCCCCCCCCAGCCCCAGCACTTTCCCTGTTAGCAGCACAAAGAACGTCACCTTGCAGTCTGACATGAAGCAGGAATCTCGACAGAGCCTGTTTTCTTTCCTTTCTGACAGGAGCGGGCCGAAGGATCGTGCGCCGAGCTTTTCCTCGTGCTTTCCCCTTCTCCAGTGAGGTAAATGGGACAGGGGGAGTAAGTCCTGAACTCAGCACTGAGGTTAAGATCATTACCGCCTTGCCACTCGAATGGGGGGAGCCGTTTGCTGCACCGTTTTCTGTCTCCTCCCTTTTGTTCCACCCTTTTGCTTTTTGCAACATCCATCGTCAAGACCTTGCGGCAGCACCTCTTGCTCCACGGATCCGAGATTCATCCCGTCTGCCCGTTCCCAACATCTTGGTCAACGCATCGTTCCCCAACATCCCCTTCTCCCTCGTGTTTCGATACCCAACGAATTGCCAAGGGATCTGTGTTTGTTTGAGGGGGGCAGGAAGTAAGGTTGCTGCCCCTTATCTCCCCCTCGCCCACAGCAAAGTGTGGTACCTGCCCCCGTGACGGGCTTTTCATTCCAGGTCCTGGACAAGCTGTGCTGAGGCAACAGCGCACTGCTTTTCCACCGGGAGACCGAGGTGCAGAGAATGGGATGAAACTGAACCCGGTGACACATCCTTTCCAGAACACCGGGGGAGGGGGCCGAATGTCCAAGGCTTTAGATGACAACAAAATATTCAGACGCGTCTCTTAGCCCAGCATAAACCCCGAGCCCCTCGCTCCCCGAAAAAGAAACGGTAACTTTTATTTAGGGCAGCACGGTAGCACAAGTGGCTAGCACTGTGGCTTCACAGCGCCAGGGTCCCAGGTTCGATTCCCCGCTGGGTCACTATCTGAGCGGAGGTTGCACGTTCTCCCCGTGTGTGGGTGGGTTTCCTCCGGGTGCTCCGGTTTCCTCCCACAGTCCAAAGATGTGCAGGTTAGGTGGATTGGCCATGATAAATTGCCCTTCGTGACCAAAAAAGGTTAGAAGGGGTTATTGGTATAGGGTGGAAGTGAGGGCTTAAATGGGTTGGTGCAGACTCGATGGGCCGAATGGCCTCCTTCTGCACTGTATGTTCTATGTTCTAAAAAAGAAGGGGTCGACTTGCATGTTTGGTTTCTGGATAAGCCGATAGGTCACCATGCCCACTGCCCGATAGAGGGGAAGACGCCTCAGTCTAGCTCTTTAGCCCAGAGAATATTTAAGATCGAGCACTTTTCTCCTCGGTGTGAGTCTGTGTGGCAAGACCGAGCACTTTTCTCCTCGGTGTAAGCCTGTGTGGCAAGACCGTCCCTCCCTCTCCTGGTGACTCTTGACGGATGATATGTGCGCCATCACAGGAGCTGCCTGCCCGCCTATGCTTGCTGAAGTGGCGAGGAGTGGGCGAGAGCTCGCCACCAGTTTTGGGGCAGTGTGAAATGTCTGTCGGCCTTTGGTTTCACCAGGCAATCTGCGGTTTTATATATAAATAGCTATATTCTATATGCATGATGGGACATTTTATATTTTGTTAACACTTTGGAGAGCAAAGTTTAATTGGGACACCGCATGGGGGCAAAACAATCTGACTCTATAAGCGCGCACACACACAATTCTGGAGAGCGGCGCGGACCTTAATTCATTGCAGCATTCAGAGTTTCGAGTATCTGCTCTAGGAGTGCAGACAAAAATCCGCAAGGGTCTTTATCGTCACTTCATTTCCCCCCCCCTCATATTATTGAGTAATTATCTCAGGTATATCGCAGTTCTTGGGTCATTCAAGGAACGAGGGAAAAACATTCGAAACACGGTCTCACTTGTTTGGAAAGAGGTGACAAAATGTTTCTTAAAAATTGCTCTTTTTTTGACGAGAATTATATCTTTGATATCAAACGGGGCGCCAGTGCTTTTTTGTGGAATTGGCTGAGCTGTGAGTGTGTGTGAACCTTTGCTGCCCTTCATTCTCCTCCCGTTCCAATGTACTCTGATGTTATAAAGTCGTGACGTACGGTTTGTCTTCCTCTCCTGATTTGTGCAATAAACGTCTGCTTGTGTTTGATTCTGCCGTGTCCGGTCACTTCTGCTCTCTTGTTGAAGGTCAGTCAGTGAGTTGGCACGGGGAGGAGCCCAAGCCGAGAATCGTAGAATCTCGCGACGCAGGAAGCCAATTATGTGGTAACAGGCGGAACAAATAGAAGCAGGAGGAGGCCCTTCGAGCCTGCTGCGCTGTTCGTTGTGATCGTGGCTGATCATCAAGTTCAATACCCTGATCCCGCCTTCCCCCCCCCCCCCCATATCCCTCGATATATCCCCAAGAGCGGGGGGGGTGGGGAGAGAGAGTTCCCGGAATTGCTGTATCAAAGATGAAGGGTGTTGGGCCCAACGCTCGGAATAAGCAGTGCTGAGCGTCGTCCTCCCCGTAAACCCCTTTGTCCTTTTCAGATAATGATCCAATTTCCCTCCAGAGATTGAACCTGCCTCCACCACACTCCCAGGCAGGCCATTCCCCAGCCGAACCACTTCCTCACGTCTCCATCGCTTCTTTAGACAGTTGCCTTCAACCTGTCCGCTCTGGTTCGCAATCGTTCGACCAACTCTCCCCAACGACTCTCTCCCAGACTCTCGTTGTTTCGAACATTTCGATCAAATTGCCTCTCAACCTTCTCTCCAGGGAGAACAGTCCTAACTTTTCCAATCAATCTCTGCAACTTTAAAGTTCCTCATCGATGGGACCATTCTCGTGAATCCTTCCTGCCCCCTCGCTGATGCCTTCACATTCTTCCGAAAGTGTGGTGCTTCATAACTGGCCACAGGGCTCTCGTTCAGGCCGAACCGGTGTTGTCCAACCGAACCTACTTGCTCTTCTAATTCTAAGCACGGCAGCACAAGTGGATAGCACTGTGGCTTCACAGCGCCAGGGTCCCAGGTTCGATTCCCCGCTGGGTCACTGTCTGTGCGGAGTCTGCACGTTCTCCCCGTGTCTGCGTGGGTTTCCACCCACAGTCCAAAGACGTGTAGGTTAGGTGGATTGGCCGTGATAAATTGCCCTCAGTGTCCAAAAGGGTTAGGAGGGGTTATTGGGTTACGGGGATAGGGTGGAAGTGAGGGCTGAAGTGGGTCGGTGCAGACTCGTAGGGCCGAATGGCCTCCTCCTGCACTGTGTGCGCTATGTTCTACTCAGTGCCCCGGTTCATAAAACCTGGGATGGTGTCGGGCTGGTAACAAAGGGAGCAGCGATCCCATGAAGAAGATAAGAAATAGGAGTAGGTCATTCAGCCCTTCCAGCCTGCTCTGCCGTTCAATGAGCTTGAGGAGTGATTTAAACAGGACATGAAGAATTTGGCATGATGGGTCTGGGCTGTAAGGGTGAGTGGGACTGGGGTACAGGAATGGTCATGATGGGTCTGGGCTGTAAGGGTGAGTGGGACTGGGGTACAGGAATGGTCATGATGGGTCTGGGCTGTAAGGGTAAGTGGGACTGGGGTACAGGAATGGTCATGATGGGTCTGGGCTGTAAGGGTGAGTGGGACTGGGGTACAGGAATGGTCATGATGGGTCTGGGCTGTAAGGGTAAGTGGGACTGGGGTACAGGAATGGTCATGATGGGTCTGGGCTGTAAGGGTGAGTGGGACTGGGGTACAGGAATGGTCATGATGGGTCTGGGCTGTAAGGGTAAGTGGGACTGGGGTACAGGAATGGTCATGATGGGTCTGGGCTGTAAGGGTGAGTGGGACTGGGGTACAGGAATGGTCATGATGGGTCTGGGCTGTAAGGGTAAGTGGGACTGGGGTACAGGAATGGTCATGATGGGTCTGGGCTGTAAGGGTGAGTGGGACTGGGGTACAGGAATGGTCATGATGGGTCTGGGCTGTAAGGGTGAGTGGGACTGGGGTACAGGAATGGTCATGATGGGTCTGGGCTGTAAGGGTAAGTGGGACTGGGGTACAGGAATGGTCATGATGGGTCTGGGCTGTAAGGGTGAGTGGGACTGGGGTACAGGAATGGTCATGATGGGTCTGGGCTGTAAGGGTAAGTGGGACTGGGGTACAGGAATGGTCATGATGGGTCTGGGCTGTAAGGGTGAGTGGGACTGGGGTACAGGAATGGTCATGATGGGTCTGGGCTGTAAGGGTGAGTGGGACTGGGGTACAGGAATGGTCATGATGGGTCTGGGCTGTAAGGGTGAGTGGGACTGGGGTACAGGAATGGTCATGATGGGTCTGGGCTGTAAGGGTAAGTGGGACTGGGGTACAGGAATGGTCATGATGGGTCTGGGCTGTAAGGGTGAGTGGGACTGGGGTACAGGAATGGTCATGATGGGTCTGGGCTGTAAGGGTAAGTGGGACTGGGGTACAGGAATGGTCATGATGGGTCTGGGCTGTAAGTGGGAGTGGGGTACAGGAATGGTCATGATGGGTCTGGGCTGTAAGGGTGAGTGGGACTGGGGTACAGGAATGGTCATGATGGGTCTGGGCTGTAAGGGTGAGTGGGACTGGGGTACAGGAATGGTCATGATGGGTCTGGGCTGTAAGGGTGACTGGGACTGGGGTACAGGAATGGTCATGATGGGTCTGGGCTGTAAGGGTGAGTGGGACTGGGGTACAGGAATGGTCATGATGGGTCTGGGCTGTAAGGGTGAGTGGGGCTGGGGTACAGGAATGGTCATGATGGGTCTGGGCTGTAAGGGTGAGTGGGGCTGGGGTACAGGAATGGTCATGATGGGTCTGGGCTGTAAGGGTGAGTGGGACTGGGGTACAGGAATGGTCATGATGGGTCTGGGCTGTAAGGGTGACTGGGACTGGGGTACAGGAATGGTCATGATGGGTCTGGGCTGTAAGGGTGACTGGGACTGGGGTACAGGAATGGTCATGATGGGTCTGGGCTGTAAGGGTGAGTGGGAGTGGGGTACAGGAATGGTCATGATGGGTCTGGGCTGTAAGGATGAGTGGGACTGGGGTACAGTAATGGTCATGATGGGTCTGGGCTGTAAGGGTGAGTGGGAGTGGGGTACAGGAATGGTCATGATGGGTCTGGGCTGTAAGGGTGAGTGGGACTGGGGTACAGGAATGGTCATGATGGGTCTGGGCTGTAAGGGTAAGTGGGACTGGGGTACAGGAATGGTCATGATGGGTCTGGGCTGTAAGGGTGAGTGGGACTGGGGTACAGGAATGGTCATGATGGGTCTGGGCTGTAAGGGTAAGTGGGACTGGGGTACAGGAATGGTCATGATGGGTCTGGGCTGTAAGGGTGAGTGGGACTGGGGTACAGGAATGGTCATGATGGGTCTGGGCTGTAAGGGTAAGTGGGACTGGGGTACAGGAATGGTCATGATGGGTCTGGGCTGTAAGGGTGAGTGGGACTGGGGTACAGGAATGGTCATGATGGGTCTGGGCTGTAAGGGTAAGTGGGACTGGGGTACAGGAATGGTCATGATGGGTCTGGGCTGTAAGGGTGAGTGGGACTGGGGTACAGGAATGGTCATGATGGGTCTGGGCTGTAAGGGTGAGTGGGACTGGGGTACAGGAATGGTCATGATGGGTCTGGGCTGTAAGGGTAAGTGGGACTGGGGTACAGGAATGGTCATGATGGGTCTGGGCTGTAAGGGTGAGTGGGACTGGGGTACAGGAATGGTCATGATGGGTCTGGGCTGTAAGGGTAAGTGGGACTGGGGTACAGGAATGGTCATGATGGGTCTGGGCTGTAAGGGTGAGTGGGACTGGGGTACAGGAATGGTCATGATGGGTCTGGGCTGTAAGGGTGAGTGGGACTGGGGTACAGGAATGGTCATGATGGGTCTGGGCTGTAAGGGTGAGTGGGACTGGGGTACAGGAATGGTCATGATGGGTCTGGGCTGTAAGGGTAAGTGGGACTGGGGTACAGGAATGGTCATGATGGGTCTGGGCTGTAAGGGTGAGTGGGACTGGGGTACAGGAATGGTCATGATGGGTCTGGGCTGTAAGGGTAAG
Source organism: Scyliorhinus torazame (assembly GCF_047496885.1). NCBI lineage: Eukaryota > Metazoa > Chordata > Chondrichthyes > Carcharhiniformes > Scyliorhinidae > Scyliorhinus > Scyliorhinus torazame. Next base: position 21,847,192 of record NC_092726.1, read on the forward strand.
TGGGACTGGGGTACAGGAATGGTCATGATGGGTCTGGGCTGTAAGTGGGAGTGGGGTACAGGAATGGTCATGATGGGTCTGGGCTGTAAGGGTGAGTGGGACTGGGGTACAGGAATGGTCATGATGGGTCTGGGCTGTAAGGGTGAGTGGGACTGGGGTACAGGAATGGTCATGATGGGTCTGGGCTGTAAGGGTGACTGGGACTGGGGTACAGGAATGGTCATGATGGGTCTGGGCTGTAAGGGTGAGTGGGACTGGGGTACAGGAATGGTCATGATGGGTCTGGGCTGTAAGGGTGAGTGGGGCTGGGGTACAGGAATGGTCATGATGGGTCTGGGCTGTAAGGGTGAGTGGGGCTGGGGTACAGGAATGGTCATGATGGGTCTGGGCTGTAAGGGTGAGTGGGACTGGGGTACAGGAATGGTCATGATGGGTCTGGGCTGTAAGGGTGACTGGGACTGGGGTACAGGAATGGTCATGATGGGTCTGGGCTGTAAGGGTGACTGGGACTGGGGTACAGGAATGGTCATGATGGGTCTGGGCTGTAAGGGTGAGTGGGAGTGGGGTACAGGAATGGTCATGATGGGTCTGGGCTGTAAGGATGAGTGGGACTGGGGTACAGTAATGGTCATGATGGGTCTGGGCTGTAAGGGTGAGTGGGAGTGGGGTACAGGAATGGTCATGATGGGTCTGGGCTGTAAGGGTGAGTGGGACTGGGGTACAGTAATGGTCATGATGGGTCTGGGCTGTAAGGGTGAGTGGGACTGGGGTACAGGAATGGTCATGATGGGTCTGGGCTGTAAGGGTGAGTGGGACTGGGGTACAGGAATGGTCATGATGGGTCTGGGCTGTAAGGGTAAGTGGGACTGGGGTACAGGAATGGTCATGATGGGTCTGGGCTGTAAGGGTGAGTGGGACTGGGGTACAGGAATGGTCATGATGGGTCTGGGCTGTAAGGGTGAGTGGGACTGGGGTACAGGAATGGTCATGATGGGTCTGGGCTGTAAGGGTAAGTGGGACTGGGGTACAGGAATGGTCATGATGGGTCTGGGCTGTAAGGGTGAGTGGGACTGGGGTACAGGAATGGTCATGATGGGTCTGGGCTGTAAGGGTGAGTGGGACTGGGGTACAGGAATGGTCATGATGGGTCTGGGCTGTAAGGGTAAGTGGGACTGGGGTACAGGAATGGTCATGATGGGTCTGGGCTGTAAGGGTGAGTGGGACTGGGGTACAGGAATGGTCATGATGGGTCTGGGCTGTAAGGGTAAGTGGGACTGGGGTACAGGAATGGTCATGATGGGTCTGGGCTGTAAGTGGGAGTGGGGTACAGGAATGGTCATGATGGGTCTGGGCTGTAAGGGTGAGTGGGACTGGGGTACAGGAATGGTCATGATGGGTCTGGGCTGTAAGGGTGAGTGGGACTGGGGTACAGGAATGGTCATGATGGGTCTGGGCTGTAAGGGTGACTGGGACTGGGGTACAGGAATGGTCATGATGGGTCTGGGCTGTAAGGGTGAGTGGGACTGGGGTACAGGAATGGTCATGATGGGTCTGGGCTGTAAGGGTGAGTGGGGCTGGGGTACAGGAATGGTCATGATGGGTCTGGGCTGTAAGGGTGAGTGGGGCTGGGGTACAGGAATGGTCATGATGGGTCTGGGCTGTAAGGGTGAGTGGGACTGGGGTACAGGAATGGTCATGATGGGTCTGGGCTGTAAGGGTGACTGGGACTGGGGTACAGGAATGGTCATGATGGGTCTGGGCTGTAAGGGTGACTGGGACTGGGGTACAGGAATGGTCATGATGGGTCTGGGCTGTAAGGGTGAGTGGGAGTGGGGTACAGGAATGGTCATGATGGGTCTGGGCTGTAAGGATGAGTGGGACTGGGGTACAGTAATGGTCATGATGGGTCTGGGCTGTAAGGGTGAGTGGGAGTGGGGTACAGGAATGGTCATGATGGGTCTGGGCTGTAAGGGTGAGTGGGACTGGGGTACAGTAATGGTCATGATGGGTCTGGGCTGTAAGGGTGAGTGGGACTGGGGTACAGGAATGGTCATGATGGGTCTGGGCTGTAAGGGTGAGTGGGACTGGGGTACAGGAATGGTCATGATGGGTCTGGGCTGTAAGGGTGAGTGGGACTGGGGTACAGGAATGGTCATGATGGGTCTGGGCTGTAAGGGTGAGTGGGAGTGGGGTACAGGAATGGTCATGATGGGTCTGGGCTGTAAGGGTGAGTGGGACTGGGGTACAGGAATGGTCATGATGGGTCTGGGCTGTAAGGGTGAGTGGGACTGGGGTACAGGAATGGTCATGATGGGTCTGGGCTGTAAGGGTGAGTGGGACTGGGGTACAGGAATGGTCATGATGGGTCTGGGCTGTAAGGGTGAGTGGGACTGGGGTACAGGAATGGTCATGATGGGTCTGGGCTGTAAGGGTGAGTGGGACTGGGGTACAGGAATGGTCATGATGGGTCTGGGCTGTAAGGGTAAGTGGGACTGGGGTACAGGAATGGTCATGATGGGTCTGGGCTGTAAGGGTGAGTGGGACTGGGGTACAGGAATGGTCATGATGGGTCTGGGTTGTAAGTGGGAGTGGGACTGGGGTACAGGAATGGTCATGATGGGTCTGGGCTGTAAGGGTGAGTGGGACTGGGGTACAGGAATGGTCATGATGGGTCTGGGCTGTAAGGGTAAGTGGGACTGGCGTACAGGAATGGTCATGATGGGTCTGGGCTGTAAGGGTGAGTGGGACTGGGGTACAGGAATGGTCATGATGGGTCTGGGCTGTAAGGGTAAGTGGGACTGGCGTACAGGAATGGTCATGATGTGTCTGGGTTGTAAGTGGGAGTGGGACTGGGGTACAGGAATGGTCATGATGGGTCTGGGCTGTAAGGTTAATTGTGGGACTGGGGTACAGGAATGGTCATGATGGGTCTGGGCTGTAAGGGTGAGTGGGGCTGGGGTACTGGAATGGTCATGATGTGTCTGGGCTGTAAGGGTGAGTGGGTGTGGGGTACAGGAATGGTCATGATGGGTCTGGGCTGTAAGGGTGACTGGGACTGGGGTACAGGAATGGTCATGATGGGTCTGGGCTGTAAGGGTGAGTGGGAGTGGGGTACAGGAATGGTCATGATGGGTCTGGGCTGTAAGGGTGACTGGGACTGGGGTACAGGAATGGTCATGATGGGTCTGGGCTGTAAGGGTGAGTGGGACTGGGGTACAGGAATGGTCATGATGGGTCTGGGCTGTAAGGGTGAGTGGGACTGGGGTACAGGAATGGTCATGATGGGTCTGGGCTGTAAGGGTGAGTGGGACTGGGGTACAGGAATGGTCATGATGGGTCTGGGCTGTAAGGGTGAGTGGGACTGGGGTCCAGGAATGGTCATGATGGGTCTGGGCTGTAAGGGTGAGTGGGACTGGGGTCCAGGAATGGTCATGATGGGTCTGGGCTGTAAGGGTAAGTGGGGGTGGGGTACAGGAATGGTCATGATGGGTCTGGGCTGTCAGGGTGAGTGGGACTGGGGTACAGGAATGGTCATGATGGGTCTGGGCTGTAAGGGTAAGTGGGACTGGGGTACAGGAATGGTCATGATGGGTCTGGGCTGTCAGGGTGAGTGGGACTGGGGTACAGGAATGGTCATGATGGGTCTGGGCTGTAAGGGTAAGTGGGACTGGGGTACAGGAATGGTCATGATGGGTCTGGGCTGTAAGGGTGAGTGGGACTGGGGTACAGGAATGGTCATGATGGGTCTGGGCTGTAAGGGTAAGTGGGAGTGGGGTACAGGAATGGTCATGATGGGTCTGGGCTGTAAGGGTGAGTGGGAGTGGGGTACAGGAATGGTCATGATGGGTCTGGGCTGTCAGGGTGAGTGGGACTGGGGTACAGGAATGGTCATGATGGGTCTGGGCTGTAAGGGTAAGTGGGACTGGGGTACAGGAATGGTCATGATGGGTCTGGGCTGTAAGTGGGACTGGGGTACAGGAATGGTCATGATGGGTCTGGGCTGTAAGTGGGACTGGGGTACAGGAATGGTCATGATGGGTCTGGGCTGTAAGGGTGAGTGGGAGTGGGGTACAGGAATGGTCATGATGGGTCTGGGCTGTCAGGGTGAGTGGGACTGGGGCACAGGAATGGTCATGATGGGTCTGGGCTGTAAGGGTGAGTGGGACTGGGGTACAGGAATGGTCATGATGGGTCTGGGCTGTAAGGGTAAGTGGGACTGGGGTACAGGAATGGTCATGATGGGTCTGGGCTGTAAGTGGGAGTGGGGTACAGGAATGGTCATGATGGGTCTGGGCTGTAAGGGTGAGTGGGACTGGGGTACAGGAATGGTCATGATGGGTCTGGGCTGTAAGGGTGAGTGGGACTGGGGTACAGGAATGGTCATGATGGGTCTGGGCTGTAAGGGTGAGTGGGACTGGGGTACAGTAATGGTCATGATGGGTCTGGGCTGTAAGGGTGAGTGGGAGTGGGGTACAGGAATGGTCATGATGGGTCTGGGCTGTAAGGGTGAGTGGGACTGGGGTACAGTAATGGTCATGATGGGTCTGGGCTGTAAGGGTGAGTGGGACTGGGGTACAGGAATGGTCATGATGGGTCTGGGCTGTAAGGGTGAGTGGGACTGGGGTACAGGAATGGTCATGATGGGTCTGGGCTGTAAGGGTGAGTGGGACTGGGGTACAGGAATGGTCATGATGGGTCTGGGCTGTAAGGGTGAGTGGGAGTGGGGTACAGGAATGGTCATGATGGGTCTGGGCTGTAAGGGTGAGTGGGACTGGGGTACAGGAATGGTCATGATGGGTCTGGGCTGTAAGGGTGAGTGGGACTGGGGTACAGGAATGGTCATGATGGGTCTGGGCTGTAAGGGTGAGTGGGACTGGGGTACAGGAATGGTCATGATGGGTCTGGGCTGTAAGGGTGAGTGGGACTGGGGTACAGGAATGGTCATGATGGGTCTGGGCTGTAAGGGTGAGTGGGACTGGGGTACAGGAATGGTCATGATGGGTCTGGGCTGTAAGGGTAAGTGGGACTGGGGTACAGGAATGGTCATGATGGGTCTGGGCTGTAAGGGTGAGTGGGACTGGGGTACAGGAATGGTCATGATGGTTCTGGGTTGTAAGTGGGAGTGGGACTGGGGTACAGGAATGGTCATGATGGGTCTGGGCTGTAAGGGTGAGTGGGACTGGGGTACAGGAATGGTCATGATGGGTCTGGGCTGTAAGGGTAAGTGGGACTGGCGTACAGGAATGGTCATGATGGGTCTGGGCTGTAAGGGTGAGTGGGACTGGGGTACAGGAATGGTCATGATGGGTCTGGGCTGTAAGGGTAAGTGGGACTGGCGTACAGGAATGGTCATGATGGGTCTGGGTTGTAAGTGGGAGTGGGACTGGGGTACAGGAATGGTCATGATGGGTCTGGGCTGTAAGGTTAATTGTGGGACTGGGGTACAGGAATGGTCATGATGGGTCTGGGCTGTAAGGGTGAGTGGGGCTGGGGTACAGGAATGGTCATGATGTGTCTGGGCTGTAAGGGTGAGTGGGAGTGGGGTACAGGAATGGTCATGATGGGTCTGGGCTGTAAGGGTGACTGGGACTGGGGTACAGGAATGGTCATGATGGGTCTGGGCTGTAAGGGTGAGTGGGAGTGGGGTACAGGAATGGTCATGATGGGTCTGGGCTGTAAGGGTAAGTGGGAGTGGGGTACAGGAATGGTCATGATGGGTCTGGGCTGTAAGGGTGAGTGGGACTGGGGTACAGGAATGGTCATGATGGGTCTGGGCTGTCAGGGTGAGTGGGACTGGGGTACAGGAATGGTCATGATGGGTCTGGGCTGTAAGGGTAAGTGGGACTGGGGTACAGGAATGGTCATGATGGGTCTGGGCTGTAAGTGGGACTGGGGTACAGGAATGGTCATGATGGGTCTGGGCTGTAAGTGGGACTGGGGTACAGGAATGGTCATGATGGGTCTGGGCTGTAAGTGGGACTGGGGTACAGGAATGGTCATGATGGGTCTGGGCTGTAAGGGTGAGTGGGAGTGGGGTACAGGAATGGTCATGATGGGTCTGGGCTGTAAGGGTGAGTGGGACTGGGGTACAGGAATGGTCATGATGGGTCTGGGCTGTAAGGGTAAGTGGGACTGGGGTACAGGAATGGTCATGATGGGTCTGGGCTGTAAGTGGGACTGGGGTACAGGAATGGTCATGATGGGTCTGGGCTGTAAGGGTGAGTGGGACTGGGGTACAGGAATGGTCATGATGGGTCTGGGCTGTAAGGGTGAGTGGGACTGGGGTACAGTAATGGTCATGATGGGTCTGGGCTGTAAGGGTGAGTGGGACTGGGGTACAGGAATGGTCATGATGGGTCTGGGCTGTAAGGGTGAGTGGGACTGGGGTACAGGAATGGTCATGATGGGTCTGGGCTGTAAGGGTGAGTGGGACTGGGGTACAGGAATGGTCATGATGGGTCTGGGCTGTAAGGGTGAGTGGGACTGGGGTACAGGAATGGTCATGATGGGTCTGGGCTGTAAGGGTGAGTGGGACTGGGGTACAGGAATGGTCATGATGGGTCTGGGCTGTAAGGGTGAGTGGGACTGGGGTACAGGAATGGTCATGATGGGTCTGGGCTGTAAGGGTGAGTGGGACTGGGGTACAGGAATGGTCATGATGGGTCTGGGCTGTAAGGGTGAGTGGGACTGGGGTACAGGAATGGTCATGATGGGTCTGGGCTGTAAGGGTGAGTGGGACTGGGGTACAGGAATGGTCATGATGGGTCTGGGCTGTAAGGGTAAGTGGGACTGGGGTACAGGAATGGTCATGATGGGTCTGGGCTGTAAGGGTGAGTGGGACTGGGGTACAGGAATGGTCATGATGGTTCTGGGTTGTAAGTGGGAGTGGGACTGGGGTACAGGAATGGTCATGATGGGTCTGGGCTGTAAGGGTGAGTGGGACTGGGGTACAGGAATGGTCATGATGGGTCTGGGCTGTAAGGGTAAGTGGGACTGGCGTACAGGAATGGTCATGATGGGTCTGGGCTGTAAGGGTGAGTGGGACTGGGGTACAGGAATGGTCATGATGGGTCTGGGCTGTAAGGGTAAGTGGGACTGGCGTACAGGAATGGTCATGATGGGTCTGGGTTGTAAGTGGGAGTGGGACTGGGGTACAGGAATGGTCATGATGGGTCTGGGCTGTAAGGTTAATTGTGGGACTGGGGTACAGGAATGGTCATGATGGGTCTGGGCTGTAAGGGTGAGTGGGGCTGGGGTACAGGAATGGTCATGATGTGTCTGGGCTGTAAGGGTGAGTGGGAGTGGGGTACAGGAATGGTCATGATGGGTCTGGGCTGTAAGGGTGACTGGGACTGGGGTACAGGAATGGTCATGATGGGTCTGGGCTGTAAGGGTGAGTGGGAGTGGGGTACAGGAATGGTCATGATGGGTCTGGGCTGTAAGGGTGACTGGGACTGGGGTACAGGAATGGTCATGATGGGTCTGGGCTGTAAGGGTGAGTGGGACTGGGGTACAGGAATGGTCATGATGGGTCTGGGCTGTAAGGGTGAGTGGGACTGGGGTACAGGAATGGTCATGATGGGTCTGGGCTGTAAGGGTGAGTGGGACTGGGGTACAGGAATGGTCATGATGGGTCTGGGCTGTAAGGGTGAGTGGGAGTGGGGTACAGGAATGGTCATGATGGGTCTGGGCTGTAAGGGTGACTGGGACTGGGGTACAGGAATGGTCATGATGGGTCTGGGCTGTAAGGGTGAGTGGGACTGGGGTACAGGAATGGTCATGATGGGTCTGGGCTGTAAGGGTGAGTGGGACTGGGGTACAGGAATGGTCATGATGGGTCTGGGCTGTAAGGGTGAGTGGGACTGGGGTACAGGAATGGTCATGATGGGTCTGGGCTGTCAGGGTGAGTGGGACTGGGGTCCAGGAATGGTCATGATGGGTCTGGGCTGTAAGGGTGAGTGGGACTGGGGTCCAGGAATGGTCATGATGGGTCTGGGCTGTAAGGGTAAGTGGGGGTGGGGTACAGGAATGGTCATGATGGGTCTGGGCTGTCAGGGTGAGTGGGACTGGGGTACAGGAATGGTCATGATGGGTCTGGGCTGTAAGGGTAAGTGGGACTGTGGTACAGGAATGGTCATGATGGGTCTGGGCTGTCAGGGTGAGTGGGACTGGGGTACAGGAATGGTCATGATGGGTCTGGGCTGTAAGGGTAAGTGGGACTGGGGTACAGGAATGGTCATGATGGGTCTGGGCTGTAAGGGTGAGTGGGACTGGGGTACAGGAATGGTCATGATGGGTCTGGGCTGTAAGGGTAAGTGGGAGTGGGGTACAGGAATGGTCATGATGGGTCTGGGCTGTAAGGGTGAGTGGGAGTGGGGTACAGGAATGGTCATGATGGGTCTGGGCTGTCAGGGTGAGTGGGACTGGGGTACAGGAATGGTCATGATGGGTCTGGGCTGTAAGGGTAAGTGGGACTGGGGTACAGGAATGGTCATGATGGGTCTGGGCTGTAAGTGGGACTGGGGTACAGGAATGGTCATGATGGGTCTGGGCTGTAAGTGGGACTGGGGTACAGGAATGGTCATGATGGGTCTGGGCTGTAAGGGTGAGTGGGAGTGGGGTACAGGAATGGTCATGATGGGTCTGGGCTGTCAGGGTGAGTGGGACTGGGGCACAGGAATGGTCATGATGGGTCTGGGCTGTAAGGGTGAGTGGGACTGGGGTACAGGAATGGTCATGATGGGTCTGGGCTGTAAGTGGGACTGGGGTACAGGAATGGTCATGATGGGTCTGGGCTGTAAGGGTGAGTGGGACTGGGGTACAGGAATGGTCATGATGGGTCTGGGCTGTAAGGGTGAGTGGGACTGGGGTACAGGAATGGTCATGATGGGTCTGGGCTGTAAGGGTAAGTGGGACTGGGGTACAGGAATGGTCATGATGGGTCTGGGCTGTAAGTGGGACTGGGGTACAGGAATGGTCATGATGGGTCTGGGCTGTAAGTGGGACTGGGGTACAGGAATGGTCATGATGGGTCTGGGCTGTAAGGGTGAGTGGGACTGGGGTCCAGGAATGGTCATGATGGGTCTGGGCTGTAAGGGTAAGTGGGGGTGGGGTACAGGAATGGTCATGATGGGTCTGGGCTGTCAGGGTGAGTGGGACTGGGGTACAGGAATGGTCATGATGGGTCTGGGCTGTAAGGGTAAGTGGGACTGTGGTACAGGAATGGTCATGATGGGTCTGGGCTGTCAGGGTGAGTGGGACTGGGGTACAGGAATGGTCATGATGGGTCTGGGCTGTAAGGGTAAGTGGGACTGGGGTACAGGAATGGTCATGATGGGTCTGGGCTGTAAGGGTGAGTGGGACTGGGGTACAGGAATGGTCATGATGGGTCTGGGCTGTAAGGGTAAGTGGGAGTGGGGTACAGGAATGGTCATGATGGGTCTGGGCTGTAAGCGTGAGTGGGAGTGGGGTACAGGAATGGTCATGATGGGTCTGGGCTGTCAGGGTGAGTGGGACTCGGGTACAGGAATGGTCATGATGGGTCTGGGCTGTAAGGGTAAGTGGGACTGGGGTACAGGAATGGTCATGATGGGTCTGGGCTGTAAGTGGGACTGGGGTACAGGAATGGTCATGATGGGTCTGGGCTGTAAGTGGGACTGGGGTACAGGAATGGTCATGATGGGTCTGGGCTGTAAGGGTGAGTGGGAGTGGGGTACAGGAATGGTCATGATGGGTCTGGGCTGTCAGGGTGAGTGGGACTGGGGCACAGGAATGGTCATGATGGGTCTGGGCTGTAAGGGTGAGTGGGACTGGGGTACAGGAATGGTCATGATGGGTCTGGGCTGTAAGTGGGACTGGGGTACAGGAATGGTCATGATGGGTCTGGGCTGTAAGGGTGAGTGGGACTGGGGTACAGGAATGGTCATGATGGGTCTGGGCTGTAAGGGTGAGTGGGACTGGGGTACAGGAATGGTCATGATGGGTCTGGGCTGTAAGGGTAAGTGGGACTGGGGTACAGGAATGGTCATGATGGGTCTGGGCTGTAAGTGGGACTGGGGTACAGGGATGGTCATGATGGGTCTGGGCTGTAAGTGGGACTGGGGTACAGGAATGGTCATGATGGGTCTGGGCTGTAAGGGAAAGTGGGACTGGGGTACAGGAATGGTCATGATGTGTCTGGGCTGTAAGGGAAAGTGGGACTGGGGTACAGGAATGGTCATGATGTGTCTGGGCTGTAAGGGTGAGTGGGACTGGGGCACAGGAATGGTCATGATGGGTCTGGGCTGTCAGGGTAAGTGGGACTGGGGTACAGGAATGGTCATGAAGGGTCTGGGCTGTAAGGGTGAGTGGGACTGGGGTACAGGAATGGTCATGATGGGTCTGGACTGCAAGGGTGAGTGGGACTGGGGTACAGGAATGGTCAGGGCGAGCAGAGTTTGTGAGATGAATTGAGACTTTGGGGAGGGAGAAAGCAGATATCGGCAAAGGATTGGATCTTTGTCAGAATGCTTGTTGCCCGAGAGCTTGCACATGGTCGAATCCCTACATCCAGTTCCGTAGGAGGCCAATCTGCCCATCGAGTCACCACCGGCCCTTGGAAAAATCAGTTTAAGCTTAAACCCACGCCTCCACCCTAATCTCCATAACCCAGTAACCCTACCTAACCTTTTTGGACACGAAGGGGCAATTTAGCATAGCCAATCCACTTAACCTGCACATCTTTGGACTGCGGGTGGAAACCAGAGCACCCGGAGGAAACCCACACAGACACGGGGAGAAGGTGCAGACTCCGCACAGACAGTGACCCAGCGGGAATTGAGCTGTGAGGCATCAGTGCTAACCACCGTGGGTAAGGGAAGGGTGAGGATCTGTACCTCCGCATGGAGTCAATAACTGCTGAGTAGGAGTGAGATTGGTGAGCATTTGTCTGGGAACTTCGATTGAAGCTCGAGCTGTTGTGACCACGGACCACCGGGAGAGGCTGCCGTCATTTCCTGATGTTCGACTTGATCCAACAGCTCAGCATAGGATGAAGGCAATCGTGCTGACTTGATCATTCTCATTAACTTCCCATCCCTGCACATCCCAGCCTCGGTAAAGGTAAAGCCACCACAGTCCCAGGTGACCATCGGCTACTTTCCCCATGAGGGAGAGAGCTGACTGGCGGTGATTTAACCTGAGGATCGCTACACCTCAGGCGAGGGACGAGGTTGAAAAGGTGGACCTTCATGAAGAAGTCTCTGTAAATGGGATTTGAAATGAAATGAAAATCGCTTATTGTCACAAATAGGTTTCAATGAAGTTACTGTGAAAAGCCCCTAGTCGCCACATTCCGGCGCCTGTTCGGCGAGGCTGGTATGGGAATTGAACCGTGCTGCTGGCCTGCCTTGGTCTGCTTTCAAAGCCAGCGATTTAACCCAGTGTGCTAAACCAGCCCCTTTGAATCAATGTCGCCGTTTCTGCTGCGAAGAAGTGGCCCGTTTTCCTGGAACTTTTGATGGAAGTTGAGGACCAATATTGGAATCTTAATTCCAAATCAGTTCAATCTCTGGTCGCTGATCGATCTGGAATGTCAGCCATCGCTCGGTGGTAGCATCCCATCTCTGAGATGGGGTCCATGTGGGTTCCAGTTCTGCTCTCGGGAACCAGGGATTCAATTCCGGCCTCGGGGTGACTCTGAGTGGAGTTTGCACTTTCTCCCCTTCTTTGAATGAGTTTCCTCCCCCATGTCCAAAGATGTGCAGGTTCAGTGAACTGGCCACGCTAAACTGCCCCTTAATGTCCAGGTGAGGTGGGGTTCCAGGGATGGGGCGGGGGAGTGGGTCGAGATAGGGTGCTCTAACAGAGGGTCAGTGCAGAGCTGATGGCATCCATCGGCAGGATGGGTTCTACATGCTCTGGGTCAGCATTTCAGAGGGGGAGAGTGGGAAGAGAGCGGCGTTGGATAGTCCCAGTTTGAACATAGAACATACAGTGCATAAGGAGGCTATTCGGCCCATCGAGTCTGCACCGACCCATTTAAGCCCTTCACTTCCACCCTATCCCCGTAACCCGGACATCTTTAGACTGTGGGAGGAAACTGGAGCGCCCGGAGGAAACCCACGCAGACACGGGGAGAACAAGCAAACTCCGCACAGACAGTGACCCGCCGGGGCATCGAACCTGGGACCCTGGCGCTGTGAAGCCTCAGTGCTACCCACTTGTACCGTGCTGCTGAAGAGGAGCAAGGGCAGCTCTCCCCACATGGGGCGGCTCACACACTGATGGAACACTGTGCCACTTACTAAGCACCCAATGTTAGGAAAATGCAGGGACCAGCCTTCACAATACCCACACCAACATGCACACACACTGAATTATCAGTTATTGGAGTCAGAAGGCAGTGAAACCTTGGAATTGACACACACAACCCCCTTGGATTAGATACAGACATTCCCCTTGGAATGGACGGACACACACATTGAAATAGATACAGATACACACCTTGGAATAGATACACACCTTGGAATAGATACACACACACCTTGGAATCGATACACACCTTGGAATAGATACACACACACCTTGGAACAGATACACACCTTGGAATAGATACACACACACCTTGTAATAGATACACACCTTGGAATAGATACGCACACCTTGGAATAGATACACACACCTTGGAATAGATACACACCTTGGAATAGATACACACCTTGGAATGGACACACACACACCTTGGAACAGATACACCTTGGAATAGATACACACCTTGTAATAGATACACACCTTGGAATAGATACACACCTTGGAATAGATACACACACCTTGGAATAGATACACACACACTTTGGAATAGATACACACACACTTTGGAATAGATACACACACAGCTTGGAATAGATACACACCTTGGAATAGATACACATCTTGTAATAGATACCTTGGAATAGATACACACACACCTTGGAATAGATACACACACACCTTGGAATAGATACACACACACCTTGGAATAGATACACACCTTGGAATAGATACACATCTTGTAATAGATACACACCTTGGAATAGATACACACCTTGGAATAGATACACACCTTGGAATAGATACACACCTTGGAAAAGACACACACACCTTGGAATAGATACACACACAGCTTGGAATAAATACACACCTTGAATTAAATGCACACCTTGGAATAGGTACACACATCCTTGGAATAGACGCACACACCTTGGAATAGATACACACACACACCTTGGAATAGACACAGACACCTTGGAACAGATACACACCTTGGAATGGACACACGCACATTGAAATAGATACACAAGGACTTCCGGGTCGCGGCGATGCGGAGCGAAGCCGCGCGAGTCGGCAGCTCCCGCAGAAACGGACTTTTGGGCCCGCTAACGGAGCCCCAACGGACCTGTAAAAAAAAAAACCCGTGGGGAAGAACGGAGGAAGCCCCCCACAGCCCTGCATGGACCGGACCCGCAGTGAAACGGCAAGGAAAGCGGCCCTGGAGCAGCGGGAGAAGAAAGAAGAATAAAACAAAATGGCGGCGCCCACAGACCGAGAGGAGATGAAAGAGTTCATCAAGCGCTGCTTCGAGGAGCTGTGTAAGGAGATGGTGGCGCCTATACTGGCAATGGTGGAAAAGCTTGGAGCAGCCCAGAAAGCCCAAGAGGTGAAGATTCAGGAGATCCAGGAAAAAGTGAGTGAGAACGACGACGAGCTCGTGGGCCTGGCGGAGAGAGTGGAGCGGCACGAGGCGCTGCACAAGACGTGGGCGGGAAGACTCGAAGACCTGGAGAACAGATCAAGGAGAAACAACTTGAGGATCCTGGGTCTCCCAGAAGGAATGGAGGGGGCCGATGCCGCGGCATACGTGGGCACAATGATCGGGATGCTGATGGGTGCGGAGGCCCCCCCGGGATTGCTGGAGCTGGATGGGGCGCACTGAGTGCTAGCGAGGAAGCCCAATGCAAAAGAGCCGCCAATGGGCGATGGTGGTGAGATTTCACCGGTTTACGGACAGAGAGAGGCTCCTGAAATAGGCCAAGAAGGAACGGAGCAGCAAGTGGGACAATGCGGAGATCAGAATATACCCGGACTGGAGCGCGGAGGTCGCTAAGCGGAGAGCGGGTTTCAACCGGGCCAAGGCGGTGCTGCACCGGAAAGGAGTGAAATTCGGAATGCTGCAGCCAGCGCGACTGTGGGTCACATATAACGGCCAACACCACGACTTCGAAACGCCCGAAGAGGCGTGGACCTTTATATTAGCTGAAAAATTGGACTCTAATTGAGGGTTTGTGTGGGAGGGGGGTGTTTGAGGGGTGAAGTATGATGTTTGTTGTACATAGGGGGTCAACCACGCGCAGGAAAGGATATATGGGCTGGGGGAGAGGGACAAGGCCATGACAGGAGCAGCGCCATGGGGGGTGGGGCAGGCTTTGGGAAGCGTGGGGTTTTTCCCGCGCGCGGCAAAAAAAATTAATTAAAAGGGCGGGAAGGGGACAAAGGAATGTACATTGATTGGGAGAGTCCCACACGGGGGGGGTAAAGGGATGGCGGGGGAAGCCGGGGTCAGCAGGTGTCAGCTGACTTACGGGAGGGATATGGGGGGAGCAAAAAAGCTAGACGGGGATCTAGCGGGAGGGGGGGGGGAAGGGGGGGAGTGGGGGGTGGAAAGGGTTGCTGCTGCACTGGCCGAAAGAGAACGGGACACAGAAGTGGTGGCTGGGACGGGGGTCCCCCAGCTGGGGGACTGGAGAGTGAGGGAGACGCGGACAAGGGACTGGCCCAGAAAAGGAGATGGATAGTCGGCAGGGGGGGGGGGGGGTGAGAGAGTGTCCCTCCAATCCGGCTGATAACGTAGAACGTGAGGGGCCTGAATGGGCCGGTGAAGCGGGCTCAAGTGTTCGCGCACTTGAAGGGACTGAAGGCAGATGTGGCTATGCTCCAAGAGACACACCTGAAGGTGGCGGACCAGGTCAGGTTAAGAAAGGGACGGGTAGGACAGGTATTTCACTCGGGATTGGACGCAAAAAATAGAGGGGTGGCAATTCTGGTGGGAAAGCATGTGTCATTTGAGGCCAAGACTATCGTAGCGGATAATGGAGGGAGATATGTGATGGTGAGCGGTAGGTTGCAAGGGACGTGGGTGGTGTTGGTAAATGTATACGCCCCGAACTGGGATGATGCTGGATTCATGAAGCGCATGTTGGGGCGCATTCCGGACCTGGAGATAGGAGGACTAATAATGGGAGGGGACTTTTTACAGTGCTGGACCCAGCACTGGACCGCTCCAGATCAAGGACGGGAAGGAGGCCGGCGGCGGCCAAGGTACTTAGGGGGTTTATGGATCAGATGGGGGGAGTGGACCCATGGAGGTTTGCAAGACCGCAGGCCAGGGAATTTTCTTTTTTCTCCCACGTGCATAAGGCTTTCTCCCGGATAGATTTCTTTGTTCTGGGCAGGGCGCTCATCCCGAGAGTGGGGGGGGACGGAGTATTCGGCCATAGCCGTTTCGGACCACGCCCCGCACTGGGTGGACGGGAGCTGGGAGAGGAGAGGGACCAACGCCCGCTGTGGCGGCTGGATGTGGGACTGCTGGCCGATGAGGTGGTGTGTGGGAAGGTGAGGGGGTGTATTGAAAGGTACTTGGAGGCCAACGACAACGGGGAGGTGCGAGTGGGGGTGGTATGGGAGGCGTTGAAGGCGGTGATCAGGGGAGAGCTGATCTCCATCAGGGCTCATAGGGAGAAGATAGAGGGAATGGAAAGGGAGAGGTTAGTGGGGGAGATCTTGCGGGTGGACAGGAGATACGCAGAGGCCCCGGAGGAAAGATTACTTGGGGAAAGGCGACGGCTCCAGACGGAATTTGACCTGCTGACCACGGGCAAGGCGGAGGCACAGTGGAGGAAGGCGCAAGGGGCGACTTACGAGTACGGGGAAAAGGCTAGTCGGATGCTGGCGCACCAGCTCCGTAAGAGGGCGGCAGCGAGGGAAATAGGGGGAATCAAAGATGGAAGGGGAGCCACGGTACGAAGTGCAACGAAAATAAATAAGGTATTTAAGGACTTTTATGAAGAGCTGTATAGGTCCCAGCCCCCAGGGGGGATGAGGCGATTCCTGGACCAGCTGGGGTTCCCGAGGGTGGAGGAGCAGGAGGCGGTTGGTTTGGGGGCACCAATTGGGCTGGAGGAGTTGAATAAGGGTTTGGGGAACATGCAGGCGGGGAAGGCCCCGAGACTGGACGGGTTCCCGGTGGAATTCTACAGAAAATATGTGGACCTGCTGGCCCCGCGACTAGTGAGGACCTTCAACGAGGCAAGAGAGGAGGGAACCCTGCCCCAGACAATGTCGGAGGCGACAATCTCCCTGACCCTAAAGCGAGACAAGGATCCACTGCAATGTGGATCGTACAGGCCGATTTTGCTCCTCAATGTGGATGCTAAGTTATTGGCGAAGGTACTGGCCACTAGGATTGAGGACTGTGTCCCGGGGGTGATTCACGAGGACCAAACGGGATTCGTAAAGGGCAGGCAGTTAAATACCAATGTGCGACGGCTCTTAAACGTGATAACGATGACATCGGAGGAGGGAGAGGCGGAGATAGTGGCAGCTATGGACGCGGAAAAAGCCTTTGACCGAGTAGAGTGGGAGTACCTCTGGGAGGTATTGCGCAGGTTTGGGTTCGGGGGAGGGTTTATTAGATGGGTTAAGCTCCTTTACAGCGCCCCGGTGGCGAGCGTAGTGACAAACCGGCGGAGGTCAGAGTACTTTCGGCTGTACCGAGGGATGAGACAGGGGTGCCCTTTGTCCCCCTTGTTGTTTGCATTGGCGATCGAACCCTTGGCCATATCACTTAGGGAGTCTCAGAGGTGGAGGGGGATAGTCTGCGGGGGAGAGGAGCATCGGGTATCGCTATATGCGGATGACCTGCTGCTATACGTGGCGGACCCAATGGAGGGGATGGTGGAGGTCATGCAGACTCTGAAGGAGTTTGGAGAGTTTTCGGGCTACAAGCTTAATGTAGAGAAGAGTGAGCTTTTTGTATTACAGGCAGGGGACCAAGAAAGAGGGATAGGGGACCTGCCGCTGAGGAGGGCGGAGAGGAGTTTTCGGTATCTGGGGATCCAGATAGCCAGAAGTTGGGGGGCCCTACATAAATTGAATTTGACGAGGGTGGTGGAGCAAATGGAGGAGGATTTTAAAAGATGGGACATGCTCCCGCTCTCGTTGGCGGGTAGGGTGCAGTCGGTCAAAATGGTGGTCCTTCCGAGGTTTTTGTTCGTGTTTCAGTCCCTCCCCATCGTGATCACCAAGGGCTTTTTCAAGAGAGTAAGTAGGAGTATTATGGGGTATGTGTGGGAAAATAAGACCCCGAGGGTGAGGAGAGGGTTCTTGGAACGCAGCAGGGACCGAGGAGGGTTGGCTTTGCCAAACCTAGAGAGTTACTACTGGGCAGCAAATGTGGCGATGATCCGTAAGTGGGTTATGGAGGGAGAGGGGGCGGCATGGAAGAGGATGGAGATGGCGTCCTGCAAAGGAACGAGCCTGGGGGCGTTGGTAACGGCACCGCTGCCGCTCTCGCTGACAAAATACACCACAAGCCCGGTGGTGGCGGCAACATTAAAGATCTGGGGCCAGTGGAGAAGACACAGGGGTGCAATGGGAGCATCGGTGTGGTCCCCGATCAGGGGTAACCACCGGTTTGTCCTGGGGTAGATGGACGGGGGGTTCCAAGGCTGGCATCGGGCGGGGATAAGAAGAATGGGGGACCTGTTCATTGACGGGACATTTGCGAGTCTTGGGGCACTGGAGGAGAAATTTGAGTTACCCCCGGAAATGCCTTTAGATATATGCAGGTGAGGGCTTTTGTGAGGCGACAGGTGAGGGAATTTCCGTTGCTCCCGGCATAAGAAGTTCAAGATAGGTTGATCTCGGGGGTATGGGTCGGGGAGGGCAAGGTATCGGAAATATACCAAGAGATGAAAGAAGAGGGGGAAGCGATAGTAGAAGAACTGAAAGGTAAATGGGAGGAGGAGCTGGGGGAGGAGATTGAGGAAGGGCTATGGGCCGACGCCCTGGGTAGGGTTAATACCTCTTCCTCGTGTGCCAGGCTCAGTCTGATACAATTTAAGGTGGTTCACAGAGCGCATTTGACGAGGGCGAGGCTGAGTAGGTTCTTTGGGGTAGAGGATAGATGTGAAAGATGTTCAGGCAGCCCGGCGAACCATGTCCATATGTTTTGGTCATGCCCGGCATTGGAGGGGTTCTGGAGAGGAGTGGCGGGAGTAATATCCCAGGTGGTGAAAGTCCGGGTCAAGCCAAGCTGGGGGCTAGCAATATTTGGAGTAGTGGATGAGCCGGGAGTGCAGGAGGCGAAAGAGGCCGGAATTCTGGCCTTTGCGTCCCTAGTAGCCCGGCGAAGGGTCTTGCTATTGTGGAAGGAGGCGAAGCCCCCTAGCCTGGAGGCCTGGATTAATGACATGGCGGGGTTCATAAAATTGGAGAGAATTAAGTTTGCTTTGAGAGGGTCTGCACAGGGGTTTTACAGGCGGTGGCAACCGTTCCTAGAATATCTCGCGGAGCGTTAGAAGAAGGCCGATCAGCAGCAGCAGCAACCCTGGGGGGGACGGGGGGGGGGGGGGGTGGTGAACGAGAGACTGTCTGATGGGATGGACGAGCGGGAGATAGCATGGAGGGTGGGGGGAAATGGTATGCGCGGCCAAGAGCCAGTGTATAAAGCTATGTAAATATACCATCTTGCCTTGTATATATCTTGCTCAGGGAGAATTTGCGTTATTTTGTTACGGGGGGGAGGTTATTGTTTGTCAGGGGAAAAAATTGTGTTGTTAAAAAACCTAAATAAAAATATTTATTAAAAAAAAGAAATAGATACACAAACACACCTTGGAATAGATACACACCGTGGAATGGACAGACACACACCTTGAAATGGACACACACACCTTGAAATATATACACACACACAACTTGAAATGGACACATACCTTGGAATAGATACAGACATACACCCTGGAATAGACACACACACCTTTGAACAGGCACACACACACCATGGAATAGATACACACCTTGGGATGGACACACACATTGGAATAGATACACAAACACACTTTGAAATAGAAATAAACACCCACCTTGAATTAGATGCACACACACCTTGGAATAGATACACACACCTTGGACTAGATACACACACAAACACCTTGGAATAGATCATCATAGAATTTACAGTGCAGAAGGAGGCCATTCGGCCCATCGAGTCTGCACTGGCTCCTGGAAAGAGCACACTACCCAAGGTCAACACCTCCACCCTATCCCCATAACCCAGTAACCCCACCCAACACTAAGGGCAATTTTGGACACTAAGGGCAATTTATCATGGCCAATCCACCTAACCTGCACATCTTCGGACTGGGAGAAAATCAGAGCACCCGGAGGAAACCCACGCACACACGGGGAGAACGTGCAGACTCCGCACAGACAGAGACCCAAGCCGGAATCGAACCTGGGACCCTGGAGCTGTGAAGCAATTGTGCTAAACACAATGCTACCATGCTGCCCACATACCTTGGAATGGATATACACATACCTTGGATAGACACCCACACACCTTGGAATAGCACACACACACCTTGGAATAGATAAACACACCTTGGAACAGATACACACACCTTGGAATAGACACACACACACCTTGGAACAGATACACACCCTGGAATAGACACACACACACCTTGGAATAGCACACACACCTTGGAATAGCACACACACCTTGGAATAGCACACACATACCTTGGAACAGATACACACCCTGGAATAGACACACACACACCTTGGAATAGATACACAGACCTTGGAATAGATACACACACCTTGGAATAGATACACACATCTTGGAATAGACACACACACACCTTGGAATAGATACACACACCTTGGAATAGATACACACACCTTGGAATAGATACACACACCTTGCAATTGATACACCCCTTGGAATGGACACACATACACATTGACATAGATACACACACACACCTTGTAATAGATACACACCTTGGAATACATACACACCTTGGAATGGACACACACACACCTTGGAACAGATACACACCTTGGAATAGATACACACACACCTTGGAATAGATACACACACCTTGGAATAGATACACACCTTGGAATAGATACACACACACCTTGGAATACATACACACCTTGGAATGGACACACACACACCTTGGAACAGATACACACCTTGGAATAGATACACACACACTTGTAATAGATACACACACCTTGGAGTAGACACACACACACCTTGGAATAGATACACACCTTGGAATACATACACACACACCTTGTAATAGATGCACACCTTGGAATAGATACACACACACCTTGGAATACATACACACCTTGGAATGGACACACACACACACACCTTGGAATAGATACACACCTTGGAATAGATACACACCTTGGAATACATACACACACACCTTGTAATAGATACACACCTTGGAATAGATACACACACACCTTGGAATACATACACACCTTGGAATGGACACACACACACACACCTTGGAATACATACACACCTTGGAATAGATACATACATACATGGAATTCATCCACACCGTGGAATAGATACACTCACCTTGAAATAGATACACATACACACCTTTGAACAGACACACACACACCTTGGAATAGATACACGCACACAGTTTGGAATAGATACACACTTTGGAATAGCTACACACACACACCTTGAAACAGGTATAAACACACCTTGGAATAGATACACAAACACATTTTGAAATAGATATATACACACACCTTGTATTAGATGCACACACACACACCTTGGAATAGATACGCACACACACACACCTTGGAATGGATACACCTTGGAAGTGATACACACGCCTTGGAATAGATACACACCGTGGAATAGATACACTCACACCTTGGAACAGCCACACACACCTTGGAATAGGCACGCACACAATTGGATCAGACTGATGTTAACGCAAACGTGGATGAGCAAGCTTATTCTTTCCAATGCAGATCTTTGACGCTTGCAAAGTGGGACGGTTGAACCCTGTAAATCAGTCGGATTATCGTTTGCAACCCCCCTATCCTGGGAGTGTGTGTGTGCGCTGACCTTGCACCTCTGCTCCTCCCGTGTGCGTGTGCCTGCGCGCCGGGGTGGCTGTGTGGGTAGAATGCCGCGTCTGTGACGGGTCGAGTGGAACCGCTCAGCCACAAGTGTTTTCATTAGAAACTGCGCCCTGCCAGGGAGCAGCAAACGGCCAGAGGAGATGCTGGGACCCCGGAAGGGAGGTCCCTGGGGTGGAAGGAATGGAGGTGTTTAAATCCCAGACTGAATACACAGTGAGGGGGGCTGAGAGCTGCCTGTCCTGCAGTAGATCCAGTGGCAGCATGGAGATCAAGTCAGGTCAGTGTGAGACAGAGCCAACCCCTCCTCAACCCCGTCCACCCAACCCCTCCTCAACCCTGCCCCTCCTCAACACAACCCCTCCTCAACCCCGTCCACCCAACCCCTCCTCAACCCTGTCCACCCAACCCCTCCTCAACACAACCCCTCCTCAACCCCGTCCACCCAACCCCTCCTCAACCCCGTCCACCCAACCCCTCCTCAACCCTGTCAACCCAACCCCTCCTCAATCCTGCCCCTCCTCAACCCTGTCAACACTGCCCCTCCTCAACCCCGTCCACCCAACCCCTCCTCAACCCTGTCCACCCAACCCCTCCTCAACACAACCCCTCCTCAACCCGTCCACCCAACCCCTCCTCAACACTGCCCCTCCTCAACCCCGTCCACCCAACCCCTCCTCAACCCCGTCCACCCAACCCCTCCTCAACCCTGTCCACCCAACCCCTCCTCAACCCTGCCCCTCCTCAACCCGTCCACCCAACCCCTCCTCAACCCCGTCTACCCAACCCCTCCTCAACCCCGTCCACCCAACCCCTCCACAACCCTGACAACCCAACCCCTCCTCAACCCCGTCCACCCAACCCCTCCTCAACCCTGCCCCTCCTCAACCCTGTCCACCCAACCCCTCCTCAACCCCGTCCACCCAACCCCTCCTCAACACTGCCCCTTCTCAACCCTGTCCACCCAACCCCTCCTCAACCCTATCCACCCAACCCACCTCAACCCCGTCCATCCAACCCTTCCTCAACCCCGTCCACCCAACCCCTCCTGAAACCCCGTCCACCCAACCCCTCCTCAACCCTGTCCACCCAACCCCTCCTCAACCCTGTCCACCCTACCCATCCTCAACCCCGTCCACCCAACCCCTCCTCAACACAACCCCTCCTCAACCCGTCCACCCAACCCCTCCTCAACCCTGCCCTTCCACAGCCCCGTCCACCCAACCCCTCCTCAACCCCGTCCACCCAACCCCTCCTCAACCCTGTCCACTCAACCCCTCCTCAATCCCGTCCGCCCAACCCCTCCTCAACACAACCCCTCCTCAACCCTACCCATCCTCAACCCCGTCCACCCAAACCCTCCTCAACCCTGCCCCTCCTCAACCCCACCCCTCCTCAACACTGTCCACCCAACCCCTCCTCAACCCTGTCCACCCAACCCCTCCTCAACCCTGTCCACCCAACACCTCCTCAACCCTGCCCCTCCTCAACCCTGCCCCTCCTCAACTCAACCCCTCCTCAACCCTGTCCACCC
The DNA here is from genome assembly GCF_047496885.1 of Scyliorhinus torazame. Classification (NCBI taxonomy): domain Eukaryota; kingdom Metazoa; phylum Chordata; class Chondrichthyes; order Carcharhiniformes; family Scyliorhinidae; genus Scyliorhinus; species Scyliorhinus torazame. Next base: position 21,869,936 of record NC_092726.1, read on the forward strand.
AACCCCTCAACCCTGTCCAGCCAACCCCTCCTCAACCCTGCCCCTCCTCAACACAACCCCTCCTCAACCCCGTCCACCCAACTCCTCCTCAACTCTTGTCAACACAACCCCTCCTCAACCCTGCCCCTCCTCAACCCAACCCCTCCTCAACACAACCCCTCCTCAACCCCGTCCACCCAACCCCTCCTCAACCACGTCCACCCAACCCCTCCTCAACCCTGTCAACCCTACCCCTCCTCAGCCCCGTCCACCCAACCCCTCCTCAACCCTGTCAACCCAACCCCTCCTCAACTCTTGTCAACACAACCCCTCCTCAACCCTGCCCCTCCTCAACCCAACCCCTCCTCAACACTGTCAAACCAACCCCTCCTCAACTCTTGTCAACACAACCCCTCCTCACCCCTGCCCATCCTCACCCCGACCCCTCCTCAACCCTGTCAACCCAACCCCTCCTCATTCCTGTCAACCCAACCCCTCCACAACCCTGTCAACGCAACTGCTCCTCAACCCAGCCAATCCTCAACCCAACCCCTCCTCAACCCAGTCCACACGACCCCTCCTCAACACTGTCAACCCGACCCCTCCTCAACCCTGTCAACCCAATCCCTCCTCAACCCAACCCCTCCTCAACTCTGTCAACCCAATCGCTCCTTAACCCTGTCAACACAACCCCTCCTCAACCGTGTCGACCCACCTCTCCTCAACCCAAGCCCTCCTCAACCCCGTCCACCCAATCCCTCCTCAACCCTGCCCCTCCTCAACCCTACCCATCCTCAACCCTGTCCACCCAACCCCTCCTCAACCCTGCCCCTCCTCAACCCAACCCCTCCTCAACCCTGTCCACCCAACCCCCCTCAACCCTGTCCACCCAACCCCTCCTCAACCCTGCCCCTCCTCAACCCTGCCCCTCCTCAACACAACCCCTCCTCAACCCCGTCCACCCAACCCCTCCTCAACCCTGTCCACACAAACCCTCCTCAACTCTTGTCAACACAACCCCTCCTCAACCCCGTCCACCCAACCTCTCCTCAACCCTGTCAACACAACCCCTCCTCAACTCTTGTCAACACAACCCCTCCTCAACCCTTCCCCTCCTCAACGCAACCCATCCTCAACCCTGTCAAGCCAACCGCTCACAAACCCTGTCCACCCAACACGTCCTCAACCCTGCCCCTCCTCAACACAACCCCTCCTCAACCCCGTCCACCCAACCCCTCCTCAACCCTGTCCACCCAACCCCTCCTCAACCCTGTCAACACAACCCCTCCTCAACTCTTGTCAACACAACCCCTCCTCAACCCTGCCCCTCCTCAACCCAACCCCTCCTCAACATAACTGCTCCTCAACCCCGTCCAACAAACCCCTCCTCAACCCTGCCCCTCCTCAACCCAACCCCTCCTCAACCCAACCCCTCCTCAACCCTGTCAACCCAACCCCTCGTCAACCCTGTCAAGTCAACCGCACCCCAACCCTGTCAACCCAACCCCTCCACAACCCAACCCCTCCCTAACCCTGTCAACCCAACCTCTCCTCAACCCTGCACCTCCTCAACCCAACCCCTCCTCAACCCTGTCAACCCAACCCCTCCTCAACCCAACCCCTCCACAACCCTGTCAACCCATCCCCTCGTCAACCCTGTCAAGCCAACAGCTCCCGAACACTGTCAACCCAACCCCTCCTCAACCCAACCCCTCCCACAACCCTGTCAACCCAACCCCTTCTCAACCCTGTCAACCCAACCCCTCCTCAACCCTGTCAAACCGACCCCTCCTCAACCCTGTCAACCCAACCCCTTCCCAACCTTGTCAACCCAACCCCTCCTCAACCCAACCCCTCCTCAACCCTGTCAACCCAACCGCTCCTCAACCCAACCCCTCCTCAACCATGTCAACCCAACCCCTCCTCAACCCAACCCCTCCTCAACCATGTCAACCCAACCCCTCCTCAACCCAACCCCTCCTCAACCCTGTCAACCCAACCGCTCCTCAACCCAACCCCTTCCCAACCTTGTCAACCCAACCCCTCCTCAACCCTGTCAACCCAACCGCTCCTCAACCCAACCCCTTCCCAACCTTGTCAACCCAACCCCTCCTCAACCCAACCCCTCCTCAACCCTGTCAACCCAACCCCTCCTCAACCCAACCCCTCCTCAACCATGTCAACCCAACCCCTCCTCAACCCAACCCCTCCTCAACCCTGTCAACCCAACCGCTCCTCAACCCAACCCCTTCCCAACCTTGTCAACCCAACCCCTCCTCAACCCTGTCAACCCAACCGCTCCTCAACCCAACCCCTTCCCAACCTTGTCAACCCAACCCCTCCTCAACCCAACCCCTCCTCAACCCTGTCAACCCAACCCCTCCTCAACCCAACCCCTCCTCAACCCTGCCCCTCCTCAACCCCGTCCACCCAACCCCTCCTCAACCCTGCCCCTCCTCAACCCTGCCCCTCCTCAACCCTGTCCACCCAACCCCTCCTCAACCCTGTCAACCCAACATCTCCTCAACCAGGTCCACCCAACATCTCCTCAACCCTGCCCCTCCTCAACACAACCCCTCCTCAACCCTGCCCCTCCTCAACCCTGCCCCTCCTCAACCCCGTCCACCCAACCCCTCCAAAACCCTGTTCACCCAACCCCTCCTCAACCCTGCCCCTCCTCAACCCTGCCCCTCCTCAACCCTACCCATCCTCAACCCCGTCCACCCAAACCCTCCTCAACCCAACCCCTCCTCAACCCTGTCCACCCAACCCCTCCTCAACCCAACCCCTCCTCAACCCAACCCCTCCTCAACCCAACCCCTCCTCAAACCTGTCAACCCAACCCCTCCTCAACCTGTCAACCCAACCCCTCCTCAACCCTGCCCCTCCTCAACCCAACCCCTCCTCAACCCTGCCCCTCCTCAACCCAACCCCTCCTCAACCCTGCCCATCCTCAACCCAACCACTCCTCAACACTGTCAAACCGACCCCTCCTTGACCCTGTCAACCCAACCTCTCCTAAACTCTGTCAACACAACCCCTCCTCAACCCAACCCCTCCTCAACCCTGCCCATCCTCAACCCTGCCCATCCTCAACCCAACCACTCCTCAACCCTGTCAACCCAACCCCTCCCCAACCCTGTCAACACAACCCCTCCTCAACCCAACCCCTCCTCAACCCTGCCCATCCTCAACCCTGCCCATCCTCAACCCAACCACTCCTCAACCCTGTCAACCCAACCCCTCCCCAACCCTGTCAACACAACCCCTCCTCAACCCAACCCCTCCTCAACCCAACCCCTCCTCAACCCTGCCCATCCTCAACCCAACCCCTCCCCAACCCTGTCAACACAACCCCTCCTCAACACAACCCCTCCTCAACCCAACCCCTCCTCAACCCAACCCCTCCTCAACCCAACCACTCCTCAACACTGTCAAACCGACCCCTCCTTGACCCTGTCAACCCAACCTCTCCTAAACTCTGTCAACACAACCCCACCTCAACCCAACCCCTCCTCAACCCTGTCAACCCAACCCCTCCTCAACCCTGTCAACCCAACCCCTCCTCAACCCTGTCAACCCAACCCCTCCTCAACCCTGTCAACCCAACCCCTCCTCAACCCTGCCCCTCCTCAACCATGTCAACCCAACCGCTCCTCAACCCAACCCCTCCTCAACCCTGTCAACCCAACCCCTCCTCAACCCAACCCCTCCTCAACCCAACCCCTCCCCAACCCTGTCAACCCAACCCCTCCCCAACCCTGTCAACCCAACCCCTCCTCAACCCTGTCAACCCAACCCCTCCCCAACCCTGTCAACCCAACCCCTCCTCAACCCTGTCAACCCAACCGCTCCTCAACCCTGTCAACCCAACCCCTCCTCAACCCTGTCAACCCAACCCCTCCTCAACCCTGTCAACCCAACCCCTCCTCAACCCTGTCAACCCAACCCCTCCTCAACCCTGCCCCTCCTCAACCCAACCCCTCCTCAACCCTGTCAACCCAACCGCTCCTCAACCCTGTCAAACCGACCCCTCCTCAACCCTGTCAACCCAACCGCTCCTCAACCATGTCAACCCAACCCCTCCTCAACCCTGTCAACCCAACCCCTCCTCAACCCTGTCAACCCAACCCCTCCTCAACCCTGTCAACCCAACCCCTCCTCAACCATGTCAACCCAACCCCTCCTCAACCCTGCCCCTCCTCAACCCAACCCCTCCTCAACCATGTCAACCCAACCCCTCCTCAACCCTGCCCCTCCTCAACCCAACCCCTCCTCAACCCTGCCCCTCCTCAACCCAACCCCTCCTCAACCCTGTCAAACCGACCCCTCCTCAACCCAACCCCTCCTCAACCCAACCCCTCCTCAACCCAACCCCTCCTCAACCCTGTCAACCCAACCGCTCCTCAACCCAACCCCTCCTCAACCATGTCAACCCAACCCCTCCTCAACCCTGCCCCTCCTCAACCCAACCCCTCCTCAACCCTGCCCCTCCTCAACCCAACCCCTCCTCAACCCAACCGCTCCTCAACCCTGTCAAACCGACCCCTCCTCAACCCAACCCCTCCTCAACCCAACCCCTCCTCAACCCAACCCCTCCTCAACCCAACCCCTCCTCAACCCTGTCAACCCAACCCCTCCTCAACCCAACCCCTCCTCAACCCAACCCCTCCTCAACCATGTCAACCCAACCCCTCCTCAACCCAACCCCTCCTCAACCCTGTCAACCCAACCCCTCCTCAACCCAACCCCTCCTCAACCCTGTCAACCCAACCCCTCCTCAACCCTGTCAACCCAACCCCTCCTCAACCCAACCCCTCCTCAACCATGTCAACCCAACCCCTCCTCAACCCAACCCCTCCTCAACCCAACCCCTCCTCAACCCAACCCCTCCTCAACCCAACCTCTCCTCAACCCTGCCCCTCCTCAACCCTGTCAACCCAACCCCTCCTCAACCCAACCCCTCCTCAACCCTGCCCCTCCTCAACCCCGTCCACCCAACCCCTCCTCAACCCTGCCCCTCCTCAACCCTGCCCCTCCTCAACCCCGTCCACCCAACCCCTCCCCAACCCTGTCAACCCAACCCCTCCTAAACCCAACCCCTCCTCAACCCTCCTCAACCCAACCCCTCCTCAACCCTGTCAACCCAACCCCTCCTCAACCCTGTCAACCCAACCCCTCCTCAACCTGTCAACCCAACCCCTCCTCAACCCTGTCAACCCAACCCCTCCTCAACCCTGTCAACCCAACCCCTCCTCAACCCTGTCAACCCAACCCCTCCTCAACCCTGTCAACCCAACCCCTCCTCAACCTGTCAACCCAACCGCTCCTCAACCCAACCCCTCCCCAACCCTGTCAACCCAACCCCTCCTCAACCCTGTCAACCCAACCCCTCCTAAACCCAACCCCTCCTCAACCCTCCTCAACCCAACCCCTCCTCAACCCTGTCAACCCAACCCCTCCTCAACCCTGTCAACCCAACCCCTCCTCAACCTGTCAACCCAACCCCTCCTCAACCCAACCCCTCCTCAACCCTGTCAACCCAACCCCTCCTCAACCCTGTCAACCCAACCCCTCCTCAACCTGTCAACCCAACCCCTCCTCAACCCAACCCCTCCTCAACCCAACCCCTCCTCAACCCAACCCCTCCTCAACCTGTCAACTCAACCCCTCCTCAACCTGTCAACCCAACCCCTCCTCAACCCTGTCAACCCAACCCCTCCTCAACCCAACCCCTCCTCAACCCAACCCCTCCTCAACCCAACCCCTCCTCAACCCAACCCCTCCTCAACCCAACCGCTCCTCAACCTGTCAACCCAACCCCTCCTCAACCCAACCCCTCCTCAACCCAACCCCTCCTCAACCCAACCCCTCCTCAACCCAACCGCTCCTCAACCTGTCAACCCAACCGCTCCTCAACCCAACCCCTCCTCAACCCTCCTCAACCCAACCCCTCCTGAACCCAACCCCTCCCCAACCCTGTCAACCCAACCCCTCCTCAACCCAACCCCTCCTCAACCCTGTCAACCCAACCCCTCCTCAACCCTGTCAACCCAACCGCTCCTCAACCCAACCCCTCCTCAACCCTCCTCAACCCAACCCCTCCTGAACCCAACCCCTCCTCAACCCTGTCAACCCAACCCCTCCTCAACCCTGTCAACCCAACCCCTCCTGAACCCAACCCCTCCCCAACCCTGTCAACCCAACCCCTCCTCAACCCTGTCAACCCAACCCCTCCTCAACCCTGTCAACCCAACCCCTCCTCAACCCTGTCAACCCAACCCCTCCTCAACCCAACCCCTCCTCAACCCTGTCAACCCAACCCCTCCTCAACCCTGTCAACCCAACCCCTCCTCAACCCAACCCCTCCCCAACCCTGTCAACACAACCCCTCCTCACCCTGTCAACCCAACCCCTCCTCAATCCTGCCCCTCCTCAACCTTGCCCCTCCTCAACCCAAACACTCCTCAACCGAACCCCTCCTCAACCCTGCCCCTCTGCAACTCTGCACGTCCTCAGCCCAACCGCTCCAAAATACAACCCCTCCTCAACCCACCCCCTCCTCAACCCAATCCCTCCTCAATCCAACCCCTCCTCAACCCACCCCCTCCTCAACCCAACCCCTCCTCAACCCAATCCCTCCTCAATCCAACCCCTCCTCAACCCACCCCCTCCTCAACCCAACCCCTCCTCAACCTTGCCCCTTCTCAACCTTGCCCCATCTCAACCCTGCCCCTCCTCTACCCAACCCTTCCTCAACATACCCCCTCCTCAACCTTACCCCTCCTCAACCATGCCCCTCCTCAACCTTGCCCCTCCTCAACCTTGCCCCACCTCACCCAACCCCTCCTCAACCAACACCTCCTTAACCATGCCCCTCATCAACACACACCCTCCTCTACCCAACCCCTCGTCAACACTGCCCCTCCTCAACCCAAATCCTCCTCAACCCAACCCCTCCTCAACCCACCCCTCCTCAACCCAATCCCTCCTCAAACCTGCCCCTCCTGCACCCAACCCCTCCTCAACCCACCCCTCCTCAACCCAATCCCTCCTCAAACCTGCCCCTCCTGCACCCAACCCCTCCTCAACCCATCCCCTCCTCAACCCACCCCACCCTCAACACAACCCCTCCTCAACCCACCCCCTCCTCAACCCAACCCCTCCTCAACCTTACCCCTCCTCAACCATGCCCCTCCTCAACCTTGCCCCTCCTCAACCTTGCCCCTTCTCAAACCTGCCCCTCCTCTACCCAACCCCTCCTCAACCTTGCCCCTCCTCACCCAACCCCTCGTCAACCCAACACCTCCTTAACCATGCCCCTCATCAACACACACCCTCCTCAACCCAACCCATCCTCAACCCAAACCCTCCTCAACCCAACCCCTCCTCAAACCTGCCCCTCCTGCACCCATCCCCTCCTCAACCCATCCCCTCCTCAACCCACCCCACCCTCAACACAACCCCTCCTCAACCTACCCCCTCCTCACCTAACCCCTCCTCAACCCAAACCCTCATCAACCCTGCCCCTCCTCACTCAACCCCACCTCAACCCAACCCCTCCTCAAACCTGCCCCTCCTGCACCCATCCCCTCCTCAACCCATCCCCTCCTCAACCCACCCCACCCTCAACACAACCCCTCCTCAACCTACCCCCTCCTCACCTAACCCCTCCTCAACCCAAACCCTCATCAACCCTGCCCCTCCTCACTCAACCCCACCTCAACCCAACCCCTCCTCAATCTTGCCCCTCCTCAACCACGCTGCTCCTCAGCCCTGCCCTTCCTCAACCCAACCCCTCCTCAATCCTGACCCTCCTCAACCCAACCCCTCCTCAATCCAACCCCTCCTCAAGCCCACTCCACCCTCAGCTGGCCCACTGCCCCCTCAGCTGGCCCACTGTCCCCTCAGCTGGCCCACTGCCCCCTCAGCTTGCCCACTCCCCCCTCAGCTGGCCCACTCCCCCCTCAGCTGGCCCACTGCCCCCTCAGCTGGCCCACTCCCCCCTCAGCTGGCCCACTGCCCCCTCAGCTGGCCCACTGCCCCCTCAGCTGGCCCACTGTCCCCTCAGCTGGCCCACTGTCCCCTCAGCTGGCCCACTCCCCCCTCAGCTGGCCCACTGCCCCCTCAGCTGGCCCACTGCCCCCTCAGCTGGCCCACTCCCCCCTCAGCTGGCCCACTGCCCCCTCAGCTGGCCCACTGCCCCCTCAGCTGGCCCACTGTCCCCTCAGCTGGCCCACTGTCCCCTCAGCTGGCCCACTGCCCCCTCAGCTGGCCCACTCCCCCCTCAGCTGGCCCACTGTCCCCTCAGCTGGCCCACTGTCCCCTCAGCTGGCCCACTGTCCCCTCAGCTGGCCCACTGCCCCCTCAGCTGGCCCACTGCCCCCTCAGCTGGCCCACTGCCCCCTCAGCTGGCCCACTGCCCCCTCAGCTGGCCCACTCCCCCCTCAGCTGGCCCACTGCCCCCTCAGCTGGCCCACTGCCCCCTCAGCTGGCCCACTGCCCCCTCAGCTGGCCCACTGCCCCCTCAGCTGGCCCACTCCCCCCTCAGCTGGCCCACTGCCCCCTCAGCTGGCCCACTGCCCCCTCAGCTGGCCCACTGTCCCCTCAGCTGGCCCACTGCCCCCTCAGCTGGCCCACTCCCCCCTCAGCTGGCCCACTGTCCCCTCAGCTGGCCCACTGTCCCCTCAGCTGGCCCACTGCCCCCTCAACTGGCCCACTGTCCCCTCAGCTGGCCCACTGCCCCCTCAACTGGCCCACTGTCCCCTCAGCCTGCCCACGGTGGGGGGGGGGGGGGAAATACGGCAAGGGAATACACAATGAACGGTAGGAGACTAGGACTTACATGAGGGACCTTGGGGTACATGTCCACAGATCCCTGAAGACTGCAGGACAGGTAGATAAGGTGGTTAAGAAGTTTATTGTGGCAGTGAGGGTGAGAAGCCTGGGTTGTGCACAACTGCTGCGGTCCTGTTTTTTAAAATCCTGTCTTGAAAGGTTGGGAGCCAAGGGGCGCAATTAAGACACTGTAAAAAGCTTTGGGCTAATGGAGTTTTGTTTGGATTAAGAGGGATTCCCCGTGGAGTTAATTAGATAATAATAATCTTTATTGTCACAAGTCGACTTACATTTTACATTGGGGCTGTTTAGCACAGCGCTAAATCGCTGGCTTTAAAAGCAGACCAAGGCAGGCCAGCAGTCGGTTCAATTCCCGTACCAGCCTCCCCGAACAGGTGCCGGAATGTGGCGACTAGGAGCTTTTCACAGTAACTTCATTTGAAGCCTACTTGTGACAATAAGCATTTTTCATTTCACTGCAGTTACTGTGGAAAGCCTTTAGTCGCCACTCTCCGGCGCCTGTTCGGGCACATTGAGGGAGAATTCAAAATGTCCAAACAGCACGTCAGATTGGTAGGATGCCGTAGATACTGGGTGGAGCTACAATATCAGGCATGAGACAGAAAAGCAGCATCATTGGAGCTTTAGATGAAGCTGTGAGCAGAAGTCAAGATTTTGCTGTCACTGAAATGAAATGAAAATGAATTTGCTTATTGTCACAAGTAGGCTTCGAATGAAGTTACTGTCAAAAGCCCCTAATCGCCACATTCCGGCGCCTGTCCGGGGAGGCTGGTACGGGAATTGAACCGTGCTGCTGGCCTGCTTGAAAAGCCAGCGGTTTAGCCCAGTGAGCTAAACCTGCAGTTCGGTTGAAAGATATGTCTGTAGACAGATTAGCAGCGTGGCCGGACAGGTGAATAAACCAGCTGAAAAAGCTTCTGGAGGAATACAACCAGGGTTTCTGCATGGTTCTGAAAGGATTCGGATATTTCCTTCAAAGCAGTGTCAAATGATCTTTCCTTCTGAAAGTAGAGGATCAGAACATCATTTCAAAATCCTAAATGCTGAAGGCATTTGAAGTCAATTGAGAGCTGAGATGGTTTTTCTTCTTGTTTGAGTGGGAACAAAGATAGCAGTTAAGGGTATGCCACTGCATTGATTAACAATGTTTCTGGAGCAATTGCAAGTAATTTTTCTTGTGTGATGTTGAAGATATTTTAATACCGTGCTCGTATTAAAGCTTGTTTGAATAAACCATATCCCTACTATCCGTCGAATCATCCCTGGAGTGAGGCATCCTTTCGTCATAGCTTTACAAAACTAAATAAAATATTGGGGTCTGGTCCGGGGTCATAATAAAATTGGGGGCTCGTCTGGGATTTTAAAGTATAATTTCTTGTTTGGCTTGGGATTATTGAATTTAAAGACAGTGAGTGTTTGAGCTAATAGGGAGTGACTGGGGATAGCTCCTTCAGTTCAAAGTAGTGGTTTACAAAAGGTGACGAAAACAAAGCGTTTGGGTTGGGCGGAAAGGCGACAGTTAACTTTCTCTAAAGGGGTGAGGAAGGTACAGGTAATCAAAGCAATAGCTCAGCGTTTACGTTTTCCAGAGTCACAGCCTGAACCATTGGCATTCGCTCGGATTCAATGACGAATGGAACAAGTAGAAACGCATGAAAAAGAGGGGGCGTCTCCAAAGGAAATGAGGAAGCTTAATGTAGAAATGGCAAGGTTGGCTGGGAACTTGGAAAAGGCTGACAGAGATTTTCAGGAGATTTCTAACTGCAACTCGTGCTGGAGCGAGTATCACAGGCTCCAGAGCGAAACTTGCGCCAAGTTTAATGGCTTTTATTTCCCTGTCTTTGCAGTTTCTGATGTGGATCTGTCCAGTGCAGTTTGTCTCGGCCTGGTCGAAGGAGTTGTTGGCAAATTTCAGTTCCATACAAGTAAGGCAGCATGCGGCCTGACCACAGGGCTTGCTTACAAAAGCACGCCCTGTGACATAATCACGGGGAGATGGTGACGGAGCGTTAATGTCACTGGATGTGTAACCCAGAAGCCCCAGGCTCTGTGGACATGGGTACAAATTCCACCACGGCACCTGGTGCAATTTTAGTTCCATTCCCAAATCTGGGAATTGTCGCTAATCTCGGTAATGATGGCCGTGGCAACTCTCAGCGATTGTCGTTGAAAACCCATCTGGTTCACCGGGGATGTCCCTTTCGGGAAAGAAATCTGGCCTACACGTGACTCCACACCCCACAGCAATGCGGTTTTCTCTTAGCTGCCCCCTCTGAAATGGACTCGTGAGCCAATCAGTTCGAGGGCAATTCGGGAAGGGCAAGCACAGGGAGAATGGAATTGGTGTCCATGGTTCTGGCCCTGTGCTCGTTGTTGATAAACGCAGATCCTGGCGCACAGAGGACCTGGTCTCCTGAGCAGGCCATGGGGGCCGAGGCCAAGCGAGGCCAGACCGTCACATGACCAGACCACGCGCTCGGTTGAGGAAAGTCTTTGGGGAGATTGTCCAGAGGGTTACGTCGGTAGATTGTTTGCTCTCCCCTGGAGCCGGGCAGATTTAGGATTTGACTTCAATCGAGGATTTGCAGAAGGAAATTGGTCGAAAGAATGAACGGGAGGAGGCAATGGCATGACGCTTGGTGCATTGCTCCTTTGGAGTGCCGGCGGAGATAAGATGGGCGGAAGATTTTAGAGAGGGGGTGGGGTGGGCGGGGGGGGGGGGGGGGGGGGGGGGGGGCTGATGTGTGCCGTGTCCGAAGAGGCATGCCTGCAGATACAAGGGAGGAAGGTGGCATGAGGAGGGGAGAGTAAGGGTTCAAAACCCAGCGGACACCGAGAACAATGGGGCAAGGGGGAGACGTGAAGGGGGAGGCGAGGGTGTACAGCGTTTGAACAACAGGAGTGAATCACTGAGGCCTTCCTTCCTGTTCTGGTAGATTTAGAGTGCTTCCTGATCCTCATTCGTCAGAAGGGCCTTATTGGAACAGTGCCGGGGCAACACAAGATGTATAAAATCACCAAAGTGGCGGTGATCCCGCTGACAGACATGGAACCCTCCGACCTGCAACTTGAGGTAAAGATTCAACAATCTTCTTCCCCCAACGCTGCCGGTCTTTTGGATTTGCACCTGGGTATTTGCTCAGGGTGTGAACCCTGCTTTATTGTGACAGCCTCCGCTATGATCCCAAACAAAAGTGGAAGCAGGCTCCGAACACTGACTTTTCAAATGCCAAACCCAGGCCCAGGCTTTGGTATTTCTGCTAGGCCCCTCGCTTGCCTGCTGCTCATCCTGGTACCAGGCGGTGGTTGGATTTAACTCCCGGTGTCCCTGTTTTCCCCCTTGCCACAGGCTGCGACCCCAAACCTCCACCTCCCTAAACTCCCTTGTCCTCCTTTTGGGAAAATAAGTCTTCTTTGCTGTCACCATTCTGGGTTCTTTGATTCCATAATCCCATTTGGAAAGTGGGCCTTGCGTCTTGCCATATTCGTGTCGGGGGTGGGGGGGTTTTGGGCCCCGTGTCTAAGGAAGGATGTGCTGGCCTTGGAAAGGGTCCAGAGGAGGTTCACAAGAATGATCCCTGGAATGAAGAGCTTGTCGTATGAGGAGCAGTTGAGGACTCTGGGGCTGTACTCGGTGGAGTTTAGAAGGGGGATCTTATTGAAGCTTACAGGATACTGCGAGGCCTGGATAGAGGGGACATGGAGAGGATGTTTCCACTGGGGGGAAAAACTAGAACCAGAGGACACAATCTCAGACTGAAGGGACGATCCTTTAAAACAGAGATGAGGAGGAATTTCTTCAGCCAGAAGGTGGTGAATCTGTGGAACTCTTTGCCGCAGAAGGCTGTGGAGGCCAAATCACTGAGTGTCTTTAAGACAGAGTAGATAGGCTCTTGATTAATAAGGGGATCAGGGGTTATGGGGAGAAGGCAGGAGAATGGGGATGAGAAAAATATCAGCCATGATTGAATGGCGGAGCAGACTCGATGGGCCGAATGGCCTAATTCTGCTTCTGTGTCTTATGGTGTTCTGGTAATGTCAAAGAATTTCTCCAAGTTGCAATGGGAATCCATTGAATGAATGTGTTCGGACCCTGCATCCAAGGGACCATTTTCCAGGGGAGAAACCTGTAGGGGGAGACATTTGTATGGTGCGCAGACCAGTCAGGAGGAAGTAAGGAGGCGGTGGGTATGCCGCCATCTTGAGCCGCTGCAGTCCCTGTGCTGTAGGTACACCCACAGTGCTGTTAGGGAGGGAGTTCCAGGATTTTGCCCCGGCGACAGTGAAGGAACGGCCGATATATTTCCAAGTCGGGATGGTGAGCGACTCGGAGGGGAACCTCCAGGTGGTGGGGTTCCCAGGTATCTGCTGCCCTTGTCCTTCTAGATGGTAGAGGTCGTGGGTTTGGAATGTGTTGCCTAAGGAGCCTTGGTGAGTTCCTGCAGGGCATCTTGTAGATGGTACAATAAGTGAGTTGCTCCTGCAGGGGTCAAGGAGGAGTGAAGGATCCCCTTCTGTCCTGGAAGCATTGTACGATTCTCCCAATATACTGCGAACCTGTTTCGGGATGTGATGTCAGGAAAGAGGAAAGTTCCCCGGCATTTGAGTTAGAATTGGTGTTTTAATTGTTTTTGTTGTTGAGTAGATTGCCCTCAATGTTTAAATGGACTGTACCAGGTACATAAAGCAGATTCCGGTGGCACTGGGAGAGTTGATGGACAAGTGATCACTGCTCAGGATAACGCTCGATTTGATGACGTCGACGGTTGTCTTCTTGGCAGTCACCTTTGGAGCTTGACATGAAAGTGGGAGAAGAAGGAAAATAAGCGCCCAGACTAGCTTCAATGACAGCTGTGTAACTGTGTCCCTTTTCTCTACACAGTTCTGTGAGATACATCCGAGACTCACGCCAGACCCCTACGAGACTACCTTTCTGAAAAAATCACCTGAAAATCATTCTCCCAAGCATCAGGTAAGACGCCGTTCATCTCGCGACTCCCCCGTCTCACTCTTCCCTCCTTCCACCTCCCAGGAGCAGTCATCCGCTCGCAACCTTGGCACTGTGCCCGCCTGTGGGCAGACGCTGGTACTGTTCCGCTCGCAACCTTGGCACTGTGCCCGCCTGTGGGCAGACGCTGGTACTACCCTGGAGGAAAGCCAATCCGGCATTCTTCCTGTCCCTGGCATCCTGGCTTAGGTGGGCACTCGGATAGTATCATGGAATCCCTACAGTGCAGAAGGAGGCCAGTCAGCCCATCGAGTCTGCACCAAACCTCTGAAGAGCACCCTCCCTAAGCCCAATCCGCTGCCCTATCCCCGCAACTCCACCCAATCTATGGACACGAAGGGGAAATTGATCATGGCCAATCCACCTAACCTGCACATCATTGGACTGTGAGAGGAAACCGGAGCCCCCGGAGGAAACCCACGCAGTCCATGTCCAAATGCAGCAAGACCTGGACAATATCCAGGCTTGGTTGACAAGTGGCAAGTTACATTCGTGCCACACTAATGCCAGGCAATAACCATCTCCTACAAGAGAGGATCTAACCCCTCGACATTCAATGTCATTACCATCGCTGAATTCCCCACTATCAACATCCTGGGGGTTACCATTGATCAGAAACTGAACTGGACCCAGCCACATAAATACTGTGGCTACCAGAGCAGGTCAGAGGCTGGGAATCCTGCGGAGACTAACTCACCTCCTGACTCCCCAAAGCCTGTCCACCATCTACAAGGCACAAGTCAGGAGTGTGATGGAATACTCCCCACTTGCCTGGATGAGTGCAGCTCCCAACAACACTCAAGAAGCTCGACACCATCCAGGACAAAGCAGCCCCGCTTGATCGGCACCCCATCCACAAACATTCACTCCCTCCCCCACCGACGCACAGCGGCAGCCGCGTGTACCATCTACAAGATGCACTGCAGTATCTCACCAAGGCTCCTTCGGCAACATTCCAAACCCACGACCTCTACCATCTGGAAGGACAAGGGCAGCAGATACCTAGGAACCCCACCACCTGGAGGTTCCCCTCCGAGTCACTCACCGTCCCGACTTGGAAATATATCGGCCGTTCCTTCACTGTCACTGGGTCAAAATCCTGGAACTCCCTCCCTAACAGCACAGTGGGTGTACCTACACCACACGGACTGCAGCGGCTCAAGAAGGCGGCTCACCCACCACCTTCTCAAGGGGCAATTAGGGATGGGTAATAAATGCTGGTCTAGCCAGCAACGGCAACATCCCGTGAATGAATAAAGAAAAGACACGGGGAGAACGTGCAAACTCCACATGGTCACCCAAGGTCGGAATCAAACCCGGGTCTCTAGTGCTGAGAGGCAGCGGTGCTAACCACTGTGCCACCGTGCCGCCCAACTGGAGGTCTGGGATTCATACCCCAGAGGTGCCCGCCCTCACAAGCAGACGGCAGCACGGGCTTCGGGGGCGACACTCCCAGTGGCGCACTGAGAGTCCCATGAAGGGAGGCAGGGAAATGGAACTCTGTTCCCGTCGGGGTTACGGATTACCCAGTCGCTATTGTGGGAGGGATCTTGCAGTTTGGACTCTGGCCGTCTTGTTGCCTGCGCGACAACCGTGACCATCGAGCTTCATTGGCTGTAAAGCACTCTGGGACATCCTGAGGATGGGAAAGGCGCTATAGAAATGCAAGATGCCACCCCATGCTGTGGGGCACCGTTAAACACTGGTGTTACAGGAGGCCGAACCGGTCGGTGAAACCAGGACTGAGATTTAGTGAACAGAGAGAGTTTCTCGAGTTGGCCTAGCATTGCCGCTCTCCCACCGCGCCCAAGGTCCCAACTGTCTCCCAGTTATACTCCCTGCTAATAAATCAAATCATCAATAAAATAAACAAAGGCCTGGGGGTGAGGGCCCCGGGTGGGACACGACAACGAGAACACAACGTCAAAGGAAACTTAGCGAATCCCATTAAAATGTCATTCATTGCTGACGATGCTCTCTATCCGCTGTGGGGCCCACAGGGTACGGATGGTCCCCTATTTGAAGGTGATCACAGTCGGATTATGGTCAACAACCGGTCACTGTCTTCCACTCTGAATTAATTTCAATCGCTGGACCGACTGGGAACATACCCCCCCGTCCGCCGCCCCGCTTCACCGCGATTTAACTCCCGGTCTCGCTGCCGCACTAACTCCACCCCCCCCCTCTCCGATTCTGTATTCCAGTTCACGGGCGAGGAGAAGCTGGAACGTCGGCTACTGGAGGAACTCGTCAAAATGTTCACCAATTCGGACTCCTTCTACTACAGCCTGACCTACGACATCACGAACTCCGCCCAGCGGCAGAACGGCAAGGCGCAGGGCACAGAGAGGTCGCCACCGTCGGCAAGTGTCAGAGGATTGCTTGTGGTCGCACTCTGCACGCCTTGTCCCATACCCGTGTCCTCCCCATGTGACGCGGTCCGCTGACCATATCGCCACCTCGGGAGCGAGGCCTGCCTCGGATTCCCCAGCACCAGCCCCCGACACGATCCAGTGTCCCCCAGATCGAACATAGAACAGTGCACCACAGTACAGGCCCTTCGGCCCACCATGTTGCGCCGACCATTTATCCTAATCTAAGATCACCCTCACCTACACCCCATCAATTTACTGCTGTCCATGTGTCTGTCCGAGAGTCGCTTAAATGTCCCGAATGACTCAGACTCCACCGCCTCTGCTGGCCGTGCATTCCACACACCCACCACTCTCTGTGTAAAGAACCAACCTCTGACATCTCCCCTATACCTTCCTCCAATCACCTTCAAATTATGTCCCCTCGTGACAGCCATTTCCACCCTGGGGAAAAGTCTCTGGCTATCCACTCTATCCATGCCTCTCATCACCTTGTACACCTCTATCAAGTCACCTCTCTTCCTTCTTCGCTCCAGTGACAAAAGCCCGAGCTCCCTCAACCTTTCTTCATAAGACCTGCCCTCCAGTCCAGGCAGCATCCTGGTAAATCTCCTCTGCACCCTCTCCAAAGCATCCACATCCTTCCTATAATGAGGCGACCAGAACTGGACACAATATTCCAAGTGTGGTCTAACCAGGGTTTTATAAAGCTGCAGCAAAATCTCGCGGCTCTTAAACTCAATCCCCCTGTTATTGAAAGCCAACACACCATACTCCTTCTCAACAACCCGATCAACCTGGGTGGCAACTTTGAGGGATCTATGCACATGGACCCCAAGTTCCCTCTGTTCCTCCACACTTCCAAGAATCCTGCCTTTAACCCTGTATTCAGCATTCAAATTTGACCTTCCAAAATGAATCACTTCACATTTATCGAGCTTGAACTCCATCTGCCACTTCTCAGCCCAGCTCTGCATCCTGTCAATGTTAAATTGCCCTCAGTGTCCAAAGAAAAGGTGAGATGGGTTATGGGGGTAGGGTGGAGGTGTGGGCTTAATTAGGGTGCCCTATCCAAGGGCCGGCGCAGACTTGATGGGCCGAATGGCCTCCTTCTGCACTGTAAATTCTATGATCTATGATCTATGAATGTCCTGTTGTAACCTGCAACAGCCCTCGACAATATCTACAACTCCACCAACCTTTGTGTCTTCGGCAAACTTACTAACCCACCCTTCCACTTCCTCATCCAAGTCATTTATAAAAACCACAAAGAGCAGAGGTCCCAGAACAGAGCCCTGCGGGACATCACTGGTAACCAACCTCCAGGCGGAATACTTCCCATCCAACACCACCCGCTGTCTTCTTTCGGCCAGCCAATTCTGTATCCAGACAGCCAAATTTCCCACTATCCCATGCCCCCTGACCTTTTGAATGAGCCTGCCATGGGGAACCTTATCAAATGCCTTACTGAAATCCATATACACCACATCCACTGCCCGACCTTTATCAATGTGTCTCGTCACATCCCCAAAGGTCGGCTTTATTTTGGACAGTGCACTGTTAAGAGGCCAGGGAGGGCCGCTGGCAGTGGGGAAACTAGGCCGTCTCTGGTCAGAGTGCAGAGCCTCCTTCATCAGAGGCCGCAGATTTTGTTCAGACAGGCCATCCTTCAGGGCCGGATGTCAAACCCGAAGCCCCAATGTCATCTTTCGCCTTTTGAGGAGGATCAGGGTAATTCTCCCCGAGGGCCCTGACCAATATTTACTCCCCCAAATGTGTCAGCCGCCTGCACAAAGCAAAGTCCCCGCCCCCCCCCCCGCCCCCCCCCCCCCCCCCCCCGCCCCCCCCGAGGTGGGCAGGGAAGCAAAAAGCAGCACATGTGGGCGTCAAGAGATTGATTGACCCTGTCCGCTCCCCGCCCCCACATTCACACACTCCCGAAGAATGGTATGGGCCCACATTCTGTCTGCCACCCAGAGACCAAAAGTGGGGGACACAACACGCTGGACCTTGCTTTCCAGAGGTAGATTTTCTAAAATGTCCGCCTTTCCGTCTCATTCAGGTGGATGACAGATTCTTCTGGAACAAATATATGATTCGCGACCTGCTTGAGGAAAAGGTAAGTTCGGCCTTCTGACTTGGTGCCTGGGGAGTGGGGAGCCTGTTTGTACCAGTCCGCCTCGGACAGCAGATTTAAAGGGCCCAAACAGACCTCCTGGCTGCCCGACCGCTGGGAGGCGCACCTGCCCCTTGAAGGCCTCATTGCTGTTACCCCCCCCCTCGGACAATGACCCGGGGCCCACGCCTGGTGGTAGCGTTCGGAGACTCGAAGCAGGGAGCTGGGGCCTTGCAGGGCCTCCTCCATACGGCACCACCAGACCCCATTTACCCTCCTTCCCCCCTCCCCCCATTTACCCGCCTTTCATTCTCCGACAACTTCCCGTTCTGACCTTTGACCCCCAATGTTGTTCTTTCCGCTTCCCTCCCCCTCAGAATGTGATGGCGGAGCAGTGGATCATCCCCATCATCCACGGCTTCGTGCAAATGGAAGAGATCCACATCCACGTCTCCCAGTACTTCGAGGAAGAGAGCAGCTTGTCCGAGATTTCCGATCTTACCCAGGACGAGGAACTGTCAACTGAACCAAAGTTCCTGCTCGTTCTCATCTCCCGACGGAGCAGATTCAGAGGAGGTAGCTCAGTATTCCCTTCTCAACACCGCGTGGAGAGACATTGGTGCGTTTACTCTCTCCCTCCCTCGCCCTCTCTCACTCCTGCTCTCTCTTGCTCTCTTCACGCTCCCTTGCTCTCCCTCACGCTCTCTTGCTCTCCATCGTGCTCTCGCTCCCGCTCTGTCACTCCCGCTCCCTCTTGCGCTCTCGCTCTCGTTCTCTCTTGCGCTCTCGCTCCCGCTCTCTCTTGCGCTCTCGCTCCCGCTTTCTCTTGCGCTCTCACTCGCGCTCTCTCTTGCACTCTCACTCCCGCTCTCTCTTGCACTCTCGCTCTCGCTCTCTCTTGCACTCTCGCTCTTGCTCCCGCTCTCTCTTGCACTCTCACTCCCGCTCTCTCTTGCACTCCCGCTCTCGCTCTCTCTTGCGCTCTCACTCCCGCTCTCTCCCGCTCTCACTCCCGCTCTCTCTTGCTCTCGCTCCCGCTCTCTCTTGCGCTCTCACTCGCGCTCTCTCGTGCGCTCTCGCTCTCTCTTGCACTCTCACTCCCGCTCTCTCTTGCACTCTCGCTCTCGCTCTCTCTTGCGCTCGCGCTCTCTCTTGCGCTCTCACTCCCGCTCTCTCCCGCTCTCTCTTGCTCTCGCTCCCGCTCTCTCTTGCTCTCGCTCCCGCTCTCTCTTGCGCTCTCACTCGCACTCTCTCGCGCGCTCTCGCACCTGCTCTCTCTTGCGCTCTCGCTCCCGCTCTCTCTTGCTCTCTCGCTCTCTCTTGCGCTCTCACTCCCGCTCTCTCTTGCTCTCGCTCCCGCTCTCTCTTGCACTCTCGCTCCCGCTCTCTCTTGCGCTCTCGCTCCCGCTCTCTCTTGCGCTCTCGCTCCCGCTCTCTCTTGCACTCTCGCTCCCACTCTCTCTTGCGCTCTCGCTCCCGCTCTCTCTTGCGCTCTCGCTCCCGCTCTCTCTTGCACTCTCGCTCTCGCTCTCTCTTGCGCTCTCGCTCCCGCTCCCGCTCTCTCTTGCGCTCACGCTCTCGCTCTCTCTTGCGCTCTCGCTCTCTCTTGCGCTCTCACTCCCGCTCTCTCTTGCGCTCTCGCTCCCGCTCTCGCTCCCGCTCTCTCTTGCGCTCTCGCTCCCGCTCTCGCTCCCGCTCTCTCTTGCGCTCTCGCTCCCGCTCTCTCTTGCGCTCTCACTCCTGCTCTCTCTTGCACTCTCGCTCTCTCTTGCGCTCTCACTCCCGCTCTCTCTTGCGATCTCGCTCCCGCTCTCTCTTTCGCTCTCGCTCCCGGTCTCTCTTGCAATCTCGCTCCCGCTCTCTCTTGCGCTCTCGGCTCTCTCGCGCTCTCGCTCCCGCTCTCTCTTGCACCTCCACTCCCGCTCTCTCTTGCACTCTCGCTCCCGCTCTCTCTTGCGTTCTCGCTCCCGCTCTTTCTTGCGCTCTCGCTACCGCTCTCTCTTGCGCTCTCGCTCCCGCTCCCCTCTTGCGCTCTCGCTCTCTCTTGCGCTCTCACTCCCGCTCTCTCGCGCTCTCACTCCCGCTCTCTCTTGCTCTCGCTCTCGCTCTCTCTTGCGCTCTCACTCGTGCTCTCTCTTGCACTCTCGCTCCCGCTCTCTCTTGCGCTCTCGCTCCCGCTCTCTCTTGCGCTCTCGCTCCCGCTCTCGCTCTCGCTCCCGCTCTCTCTTGCACTCTCGCTCTCGCTCTCTCTTGCGCTCTCGGTCCCGCTCTCTCTTGCGCTCTCGCTCCCGCTCTCTCTTGCGCTCTCGCTCCCGCCCTCTTGTGCGCTCTCGTTCTCTCTTGCGCTCTTCGCTCCCGCTCTCTCTTGCGCCCTCGCTCCCGCTCTCTCTTGCGCTCTCGCTCCTGCTCGCTCGTGTGCTCTCGCTCTCTGTTGCGCTCTCGCTCCCGCTCTCTCTTGCGTTCTCGCTCCCGCTCTCTCTTGCGCTCTCGCTCCCCGCTCTCTCTTGCGCTCTCGCTCTCTCTTGCGCTCTCTCTTGCGCTCTCTCTATTGCGCTCTCGCTCTCTCTTGCACTCTCACTCTCTCTTGCGCTCTCACTCTCGCTCTCTCTTGCGCTCCCTCTTTTGCGCTCTCGCTCTCTCTTGCACTCTCACTCCCGCTCTCTCTTGCGCTCTCTCTCTTGCGCTCACGCTCTCGCTCTCTCTTGCGCTCTCGCTCTCTCTTGCACTCTCACTCCCGCTCTCTCTTGCGCTCTCGCTCCCTCTTGCGCTCTCTCTCGCGCTCTCGCTCTCTCTCTTGCACTCTCGCTCCCCGCTCTGTCTTACGCTCTCGCTCTCGCTCCCGCTCTCTCTTGCACTCTCGTTCCCTCTTGCACTCTCGCTCCCCGCTCTCTCTTGCGCTCTCTCTTGCGCTCTCTCTCTTGCGTTCTCACTCTCTCTTGCGCTCTCACTCTCGCTCTCTCTTGCGCTCTCACTCTCGCTTGCACTCTCTCTTGCGCTCTCTCTCTTGCGCTCTCGCTCTGTCTTGCGCTCTCGCTCTCGCTCCCGCTCTCTCTGGCACTCTCGCTCTCTCTTGCGCTCTCTCTTGCGCTCTCACTCTGTCTTGCGCTCTCACTCTCGCTCTCACTCTCGCTCTCTCTTGCGCTCTCTCTTGCGCTCTCTCTCTTGCGCTCTCGCTCTCTCTTGCGCTCTCACTCTCGCTCCCTCTTGCACTCTCACTCCCGCTCTCTCTTGCACTCTGACTGCCGCTCTCACTTGCACTCCCACTCTCTCTTGCGCTCTCGCTCCCGTTCTGTCTTGCGCTCTCGCTCCCGCTCTCTCTTGCCCTCTCGCTCCCGCTCTGTCTTGTGCTCTTGCTCCTGCTCTGTCTTGCGCTCTCGCTCTCGCTCCCCGCTCTCTCTTGCACTCTCGTTCCCTCTTGCACTCTCGCTCCCGCTCTCTCTTGCGCTCTCGCTCCCGCTCTCTCTTGCGCTCTCTCTTGCGCTCTCTCTCTTGCGTTCTCACTCTCTCTTGCGCTCTCACTCTCGCTCTCTCTTGCGCTCTCACTCTCGCTTGCACTCTCTCTTGCGCTCTCTCTCTTGCGCTCTCGCTCTGTCTTGCGCTCTCGCTCTCGCTCCCGCTCTCTCTGGCACTCTCGCTCTCTCTTGCGCTCTCTCTTGCGCTCTCACTCTGTCTTGCGCTCTCACTCTCGCTCTCACTCTCGCTCTCTCTTGCGCTCTCTCTTGCGCTCTCTCTCTTGCGCTCTCGCTCTCTCTTGCGCTCTCACTCTCGCTCCCTCTTGCACTCTCACTCCCGCTCTCTCTTGCACTCTGACTGCCGCTCTCACTTGCACTCCCACTCTCTCTTGCGCTCTCGTCGCTCCCGTTCTGTCTTGCGCTCTCGCTCCCCGCTCTCTCTTGCCCTCTCGCTCCCGCTCTGTCTTGTGCTCTTGCTCCTGCTCTGTCTTGCGCTCTCGCTCTCGCTCCCGCTCTCTCTTGCACTCTCGTTCCCCTCTTGCACTCTCGCTCCCGCTCTCTCTTGCGCTCTCGCTCCCGCTCTCTCTTGCGCTCTCACTCTCGCTCTTTCTTGCGCTCTCTCTTGCGCTCTCACTCTCTCTTGCACTCTCACTCTCGCTCTCTCTTGCGCTCTCACTCTCGCTCTCTCTTGTGCTCTCTCTTGCGCTCTCTCTCTTGCGCTCTCGCTCTCTCTTGCGCTCTCGCTCCCGCTCTCTCTTGCGCTCTCTGTCGTGCGTTCTCGCTCTCTCTTGCACTCTCACTCCCGCTCTCTCTTGCGCTCTCGCTCCCGCTCTCTCTTGCGCTCTCGCTCCCGCTCTCTCTTGCGCTCTCACTCCCGCTCTTGTGTTCTCACTCCCGCCCTCTCTTGCTCTCACTCTCGCTCTCTCTTGCACTCTCACTCCCACTCTCTCTTGCACGCTCGCTCCCTCTTGCACTCTCACTCTCGCTCTCTCTTGCTCCCGCTCTCTTGCGCTCTTGCTCCCGTTGTCTCTTGCGCTCTTGCTCCCGCTCTCACTTGCGCTCTCACTCCCGCTCTCTCTTGCTCTCGCTCCCGCTCTCTCTTGCTCTCTCACTCCCGCTCTCTCTTGTACTCACGCTCCCTCTTGCACTCTCGCTCCCGCTCTCTCTTGCGCTCTCGCTCCCGCTCCCTCTTGCGCTCTCGCTCTCTCTTGCGCTCTCGCTCCCGCTCTCTCTTGCGCTCTCTTTCCCATTGTCTCTTGCGCTCTTGCTACCGCTCTCTCTTGCGCTCTGTCTCCCGCTCCCTCTTGTGCTCTGTCTCCTGCTCTCTCCTGCACTCTCGCTCCCACTCTTGCGCTCTCGCTCCCGCTCTCGCGCCCTCTCTCTTTTGCTCTCACTCTTGCTCTCCCTCTCCCCCTCCCTCCCAATCGCTATCTCTCTCTTGTTCTCTCTCTCTCTCTTTCCCCCCATGTCACTGTCTCTCTCGCTCTTTCTCTCTCCCTCCCTGTCTCTCTCTCTCCCTCCCTGTCTCTCTCTCCCCTCCCTGTCTCGCTCTCTCTCTCCCTCCCTGTCGCTGTCTCTCTCGCTCTTTCTCTCTCCCTCCCTGTCGCTGTCTCTCTCGCTCTCTCTCTCCCTCCCTGTCGCTGTCTCTCTCGCTCTTTCTCTCTCCCTCCCTGTCGCTGTCTCTCTCGCTCTCTCTCTCCCTCCCTGTCGCTGTCTCTCTCGCTCTCTCTCTCTCCATCGCTGTCCCTCTCGCTCTCTCTCTCTCCCTCCCTGTCGCTGTCTCTCTCGCTCTCTCCCTCCCTGTCGCTGTCTCTCTCGCTCTTTCTCTCTCCCTCCCTGTCGCTGTCTCTCTCGCTCTCTCTCTCCCTCCCTGTCGCTGTCTCTCTCGCTCTCTCTCTCTCCCTCCCTGTCGCTGTCTCTCTCGCTCTCTCTCCCTCCCTGTCGCTGTCTCTCTCGCTCTCTCGCTCTCTCCCTTCGCTGTCTCTCTCGCTCTCTCTCTCTCCCTCCCTGTCGCTGTCTCGCTCACTCTCTCTCTCCCTCTGTGTCGCTGTCTCTCTCTCTCTCCCTCCCTGTCGCTGTCTCTCTCTCTCTCTCTCCCTCCCTCCCTGTCACTGTCTCTTCCACTCTCTCTCTCCCTCCCTGTCTGTCTTGTCTTCTCTCTCTCTCTCTCTCTGTTTCTCTCGTTCTCTCTCTGTCACTCTCCCTCTCTCACTGTTACTCTTTCTCCCTCTCTCGTTTTCTCTCTCTCTCTGTCCCTCCATGTTCGGTGTTTTTAAGCTGGTCAGAGTGACAATTGGTGTGGAACCCCAAATAAGTTTCTGTGGATGGAAGAATAGAAAGATATGCATTATTTTCCTTTTAAATATTTTTATTGGTTTTCCCATTTTATGTTTCACTCTTCATTTCTTCAGTTTTTTAAATTCGTTCATGGGTGTCGCAGGCTGTGCCAGCGTTTATTGCCCATCCCGAATTGCCCTCAGTTAAGAGTCAGCCCCATTGCTGTGGGGTCTGGAGTCACGTGTAGGCCAGAACGGGTCAGGACGGCGGATTTCCTTCTCTGAAGGACATGAGTGAACCAGATGGATTTTTACAACGAGCGACAATGGATTTGTAAGAAGTCTGACAACACCAGGTTAAAGTCCAACGGGTTTGTTTCGTAACACTAGCTTTCGGAGCGCTGCTCCTGCCTCTTCATTCACCTGAGGAAGGAGCAGCGCTCCAAAAGCTAGTGATTCAAAAAAAACCCGTTGGACTTTAACCTGGTGTTGTCAGACTTCTTACTGTCACCCCAGTCCAACGCCGGCATCTCCCCGTTTGTGGTCATCGTTCGACTTTTAATTCCTTGACTGGTTAAAGTTTTGCTGTTGAACAATTGTTGAACAATTATGTGGGTTAGATAACTATTGTCAAAAACTACGGACGATTCTGAATAGTCGAAGAGCTCCTGCAAATTGTGGCTCTCCACTACGAAGACTATCCCCAGACTCCCTGGGGTAACAGTGCCACGTGGTTGTTCTTGACTGCCTCCTGCTGGTCGGAGGTCTTGTCTGTCACTATATACATGACTGCTTCTGCATGTCATCACAGTCCTGTCTCCAGCTTGTGATGGTGGCGGCCATTGTTACCTGAGTAAACCTATGTCTGATGGCGGACATTTTGGTTCGGCCAAAGTGCTGAAGGAGTTGATTTGACCTTTCCCCTCAATGACCCAACAACTACGAAGCGTGCGACAGCCAATGAGGTACAGTCGCTGTTGCCGTGTCGGAAACGCAGCAGCCAATGTGTGCACAGTGCGATCCCACAGACAGCACAGTGCCGATGACCATTTTTTTGCGATGTTAATTGAAGGATACATATTGACCAGGAGACGGGGAGGGGTGGGGGAGAAGCCTCTGCCTGACCATCAGCAATGGAATGGTTAATGAACTGTTTCTGTTTCTCGTCAGGAATGCGGTACAAACGCAGGGGAGTCGATAGCGACGGAAATGTGGCTAATTACGTGGAGACCGAGCAACTGGTTTACCGAGGCGATAATATTCTGTCCTTCGTCCAGCTCCGGGGCTCTGTCCCCATCTTCTGGAGCCAGCAGGGTTATCGATACAAGCCCAGGCCCAAACTGCACAGGAGTAAGTCGGGAGGGCGGCTGATCAGCAGCTCTCCACGTTCTGATTGGCTCCTCGCTGTGGGGTACTCGCTCAGTGGTCCCACTCCCAGGCCCTGTAAAAGGGGGGAGGGGACTTGTCTCGGCAGACCCCAGTTACCAGCCCGGGAACAGCGCAGAGTGGGAGGAGGCTAGCTGGCCCGGCAAACCTATTCCACACCATGGCGGCCAGCAGGTATATCGACGGCACACCTTCTCCTCCCCCCCCACACCAGCCCCTCCTCTCTATCCTCGGAACAGATCAGTCATTCCTGATGCGCCCAGCTTCCACAGAGCTCTGAGACCTCACAAGAGGGCATGTTCTATCGGCCCCTCCAGCCTGTTCCGTCATTTGATTCGCTCAATGCGGCTTGGCCCCGCATTCCCGCCGACCGCCCAAACCCCACTCCGCTGATACCCTTGTTCGTCAAGAATCGGCCTTTGAACTATCCACTGACCCTGCCTCCACCACCCTCTGTAATCGACAACACTCCATTTGTCGTCCTAATGCCTTGCTGTGGCTAACCTTTCATAATTTACTAAAAGGGTGTGACAATTTGTTCAACACGGAGAGAAGTCAACGTAAACTTTGCTTTTCTGTTGGAGCAGGTGACCAAGAGAACAGGCTGGCTTTAAGACCCACTTTGAGGAACAGTTTCAGGTTTACAGTAGAGAGGTTTGTTTCCGTTTCTTACTCATCCATTTAACATCCTCCACTTTGCCCCCCTTTGAATGATCAATGGCGGGGTGGAGGGGGGGGCTCAGTCAGGTCGCCATGGGAGCTGACCCAGTAAGAGCCAATGGGAGCGGGGCTCAGTCAGATCGCCATGGGAGCAGACCCAGTGAGAGCCAATGGGAGGGGTGCTCAGTCAGGTCGCCATGGGAGCAGGAGCAGGCCCAGTAAGAGCCAAGGGTGGGGAGGGGGGGGGGGGGGGGGGGGCTCAGTCAGATCGCCATGGGAGCTGACCCAGTGAGAGCCAATGGGAGGGGGGTTCAGTCAGGTCACCATGGGAGCAGACCCAGTAAGAGCCAATGGGAGGGGGGCCTCAGTCAGGTCGCCATGGGAGCAGACCCAGTAAGAGCCAATGGGAGGGGGGGGCTCAGTCAGATTGCCATGGGAGCAGACCCAGTCACAGCCAATATGTGTAGGGGGGGGGGGAGGGGGGGGCTCAGACAGGTCGCCATGGGAGCAGACCCTGTAAGAGCCAATGGGTGGGGGCCTCAGTCAGGTCGCCATGGGAGCCGGCCCAGTAAGAGCCAATGAGAGGGGGGGCTCAGTCAGGTCGCCATGGGAGCAGACCCAGTGAGAGCCAATGGGGGGAGGGGGTGGCTCAGTCCAGTCGCCATAGGAGCGGACCCAGTGAGAGCCAATGGGAGGGGGGCTCAGTCAGGTCGCCATGGGAGCAGACCCAGTGAGAGCCAATGGGTGGGGGCCTCAGTCAGGTCGCCATGGGAGCCGACCCAGTGAGAGCCAATGGGGGGAGGGGGTGCCTCAGTCCGGTCGCCATGGGAGCAGACCCAGGAAGAGCCAGATTGTCAGGAGAAAGGAAGACAATGGAACTTTGCACCTTCAGTTTGAGCTTTGTGAGAGTTTGGATCCCAGAAGGTGTCTGGGTGCAGAATTAGCTTGACCCCAAATTCCACACGGTCCCTGTTTATTTTCCAAGGGGGTGCGGATGTGACCCCTGGCTCGGGATTGCTGACCGGTTGTGTCTTTGCTCTAGGTCATCATCAATCTCATGGACCACAGTGGCCCGGAGAAGCTGATTGGTGATGCCTTCCTGAGGCAGGTGGAGTTGCTGAACGACCCTCGCATCATTTACGTCTCCTTCGACTTTCACCGTCAGTGGTAAGAGGGTAGTATCGCTGGGCTAAACTCAGTGAACCCCTTTCCCCCAACATTCCCCCCCCCCCCCCCCCCCCCCCCAGCTCGCCATTGCCGTGGAGTTCTATCGCATCCCGACAGCACGTAAGGGGGACCATTCGGCCCATTGAGTCTAACCCGAGGTTAAACCCTAGGTAAGAGCACCTTACCTAGAGCCACTCGGAAGCGCTTGCTGTCAGAATGTGCCGGGGGGTGGGGGTCACTACCTCATGACAATTGAATGGCTCCCCCCCCCCCCCCCCCCCCCCCCCCCACCCCCACATGCACCCTCATCACCTCCCAATGCCAGCGGTTCCTCTCCCGCTCCCTGAACCCCCTGCTCCCCCGAGAGAGAGGGTGCGAATCGGCCTCTTCCCCCCCCCCCCCCCCCCCCCCCCCCCCCCCCCCCCTCCGTTGCCTTCCAGCGGCCGACTCTGCTAACACGGATTGTCCCTTCGTCTCTCCCAGTCAGGGCAGGAAGTTTGAAAATGTCAACATTCTGACGGGAGGAATCAGTAACATCATCAACGACCTGAGCTGGTTCAGGTAAGCACCGGCCGAGCGCCGACTCCTCCAGCCTGGAATTCGGGCCTAGCTGTTCTGGGCCTCGAGCTGCATTTCACAATCCTGCCCCCCCCCCCACCCGAGCCAAATAATAAGCAGAACGAGCAGTTGGTTGAAGGCTGTTAATGGAGGGGAAAACAGATTGCAGGGGTGCAGTAGGCCGCATCCCTACTTCTAGGCCCGAGGCTCCGGGTTCAGGTTCCACACCAGGCCTGCTTGGCTGCGGAAGGAGTAACCTTGAGCCGGTTCGACGGGCTGATAGTCAGCCGGGGAACCCTCCCAAAAGATGAGGTGGGGGGGGGGGGGGGGGGGCGGCGGGGCGGGGAGGAGGAAGGTGGCGTGAAAAACACTCACAATACAAGGAATTTGGGAATCATTTGAATTCCCGTTTCACCATCTGCCACGGTGGGATTTGAACCCACGTCCCCCGAACTTGAGCCGAGGTCGCTGGATTAATAGGCCAGTGGCAGTAACACTCGGCCACCCTCGGCAGATTCCGTTCTTTGTGGGGGGGGGGGGGTAAATAGCCCGCCCCCCCCTACCTTCGCCCCTCCTTCGCGGTGTTGTCAAGGGGTCTGAGCCGCTGTTGGCCAAGAGCTGGGCAAATTTCCCTCGCTCAGGATGAAGATCTGAACAGGTGTGGGCCATTCAGCCCCTCGATAGCGAACCTTTGCCCTGTATCCCTGAACACCGTTCGATCACGGAGGCCCCCCCCCCCCCCGATCTCAGATTTAAAATGAATGGATTTGGTGTCTGGTCTCACCCTCGCGAGGACCACGCGGGCAATCGCTGATTGAATGCGTGTTGCCGTGGTGAGCATGAGGAGACTCACTCAGCAGAGACTGGTTATTGGGGCCTTTAAACGTCGCTCCCAGACCTGGACCGCCTGTGGAGTTCTCTACCCCATCGTCTGAATTGTTAACGGATGCAGACAGTGGTTGAGGCCAGGGCTGGCAACACCAGTCGTGATCGGACGGGAATGAGGCGTCGCCCCGGGCTTGAGCACTGACCTCTGGGAAGCAGCAGGACCGCCACTCTTGGCGATCTTGCCGACGCGCTCTCTCGGCAGTTCCGGATCTGAACCTTGCTGTCTCTGCCTCCACACCTTCCGCAGGTTAACTGAGGGTGTGGTGATGAGCTGGCAGGAAGGCGTGCCTCGTGTCAACTGTATGGACTGCCTGGATCGGACCAACCTCGTGCAAGCCGCCATCGCCCGGAACATTCTGGAAAGACAAGTAAAGCGGCGCCTTCTCCCCTCTCCCTCTGCGCCTCTCGCCCTGTTCAATCCCCTCGCCCTCTCACCCCTGACCCATGCCCTCTCACCACCGCTTCCCCCCCCCCTCCCCCATTCATTACGACCATGTCTGATCACACATCGGCCTCAAATCAATCTATCCCTGCCGTGGAAAGGGCTAATTCCTATTTTGGGAAAGCTGGGGGAGGGATTTTATCCACCGATGCAGACTTCCATTTCTACCTGGGGACGGGTGGGGGGGGGAGCGCCCCTGTGGGTCTATCCCACAATTCCCAGCGGTTCTGGGGAGTTGCCAGAGTAACTATCCTGACATCACTTTTGGGGGTAGCACAGTGATTAGCACTGCTGCCTCACAGCGCCAGGGTCGACTCCAGCCTCGGGTGACTGTCTATGAGGAGTCTGCACGTCCTCCCCGTGTCTGCGTGGGTTTCCTCCGGGTGCTCCGGTTTCCTCCCGCAGTCCAAAGACGGGCGGGTTAGGTGGATTGGCCATGATAAATTGCCCTTGGTGTTCAAAAAGGTTAGGTGGGGGTTACTGGGTTACGGGGTTATGTCATGGGCTCGTGTAGGGCGCTCTTTAGGGCAGCACGGTGGTGCAGTGGTTAGCACTGCTGCCTCACGGCGCCGAGGTCCCAGGTTCGATCCCGGCCCTGGGTCACTGCCCGTGTGGAGTTTGCACAATCTCCCCGTATCTGCGTGGGTCTCACCCCCACAACCCAAAGATGTGCAGGGAAGGGGGATTGGCCACGCTAAATTGCCTCTTTATTGGAAAAAAGAATTGGGTACTCTAAAAAAAAATTTTTTAAATAGGGTGCTCTCAGTGGATCTGTGCAGGCTCGATGGGCCGAATGGCCTCCTGTAAATACCCATTTTGGGCTGAGGAGGATCTATTCCATCAGAAGGGGCTGAGTTTGACCTCTGACCCGGAACTGAAAGCCAGCGAGGTCATTCGGTCTGCACCAAGGGCTCATCAAGTTCACCCGAGAGGTCGTTTCCCCCTCCCCCCCCCCCCCCCCCCCCCCCCCCCCCCACTGGGGTTCAAACTCCACCGCCCCGCAGGAAGTCCGCTGACTCGGGCTGGAGGATCCTGGGCGGTTTCTAATCCGAGCCTCTTCTTTCGCAGATGAAGATGTTGAGGCTGCTGCCACGGCGAGCCACTCTCCCCCAGGACGTTCAAAAAATATTCCAGATCGTCTGGGCAAACAACGGGGACACCATCAGCAAGCAGTACGCTGGCACCAACGCGATGAAGGTAAGAGCCCGCCCGCTCGTATTGACGTCCCGGCTGAGGGCCAGAGCGGGCGAAAGAGAGGGGTAAAGGGAGTCTCCTCGTCAAGCGAGTGACTGGCGGCACTTTGAGATTCAACGGGTCCTGTGCTGTCCCCCCGCCCCCCCCGTAGTCGAGTGGCTGCCGCCAGGGCAGGGCGCAACCCGCAGTGTTGCCCGCTTGCCTCAACGCCCGCAGTGGCCTCACAGCGCCAGGGACCCGGGTTCGATTCCGGCCTTGGGTGACTGTCTGCGTGTGGGAGTTGGCACGTTCGCGCCCGTTGCCCCCCCCCCCCCCCCCCCCCCCCCCCCCCCGCCGTGTCTGCGTGGGTTTCCATCGGACACTCCGGTTTCTTCCCGCAGATATGCAGGAATCGGTGGACTGACCGGGCTGAATTGCCTCTCAGTGTCCAAACGTGAGGTGGGGTGACAGGGATAGGGCAGGGGAGTGGGCCTGGGCCTGGTGTGCTTTCGGAGGTTCGGTGCAGACTCTATAGGCCGAATGGCCTCCTTCTGCATTGAAGGGATCCTCCGATAGTCTTTACACCTTCTTTAAGGAGGTGGGAGAAAGGAAATAATTTTCACACACAACATCCTGTCGTTGAGGCCGAACCCTGATTTATTTTTGTTTTCTCGCCGTGTTAGAGCGATTTTACGCGTTATGGACAGCACAAGTTTTCGTCCGTGATGAAGGACAGCTACAGGTCTGCGCATCGCTATTACCTCCATCACTTCAGGCACACATACAGACAGGCGGTCATTGGTAAGGAAGAGGCGGAGGCTGAAGGGCCATCATCGGGCCTATCGGAAGGGATTTGGGGGAAAGAAAACAGGCGGGGGAATTCCAAAATCGAGGCGTTAAGTCACTGGAAGCCGATGGAGTGGGAGGGGGATAGGAGCTTGCTGCAGAATGGGCTGAAGTACACGGATGAGCCTGAAAGAGCGAGCTCTGCTCGCGGACGGGGGAGGAACTAGATTGTGCTTCATGTCAGGTGGGGGGGTGGGGGGGGGGGGGGGGACGGGCCGAGGGCATCTCAGGCCTGGGAAAACCAGTGGCCCCTTTATCCATTCAAGCCCCCCAGTCTTAAGAGGGTTGCAGATGAGGTCCACATGAGTGGTTAGCACTGCTGCTTCACAGCTCCAGGGTCCCAGGTTCGATTCCCCGCTTGGGTCACTGTCTGTGCTGAGTCTGCGCGTTCTCCCCGTGTCTGCGTGGGGTTTCCTCCGGGTGCTCCGGTTTCCTCCCACAGTCCAAAGATGTGCAGGTTAGGTGGATTGGCCATGATCAATTGCCCCTCAGTGTCCAAAAGGTGAGGTGGGGTTACTGGGTTACGGGGATAGGGTGGAGGCGTGGGGCTTAAGTCGGGTGTTCTTTCCAAGGGCCGGTGCAGACTCGATGGGCCGAATGGCCTCCTTCTGCACTGTAAATTCTATGAAAACGAATCCATGAGTGTACGGGATGGGAGCCCCAAATGAAAAATCTCTCACATGTGCTATTCAACATGAGATATCTTTAGTCTTGGCCCCGATGCCTGTCCAATAGTAGCAGCAACTGTTCGACCCCCAACATTTGTTAGGATATCAGACAAGAACCCCAAACCTTTTTTTTAAATTTGTAAAATGTGAGGAAAGGGGACTTCACCCCACGAATTACAACTCGAACCAATCGGTATCTTTTATGTTAAAACAAACTTCAATTTAAACGCAGAATTAACCCCATTAACATCAAAGAAATAGTGTTACAATTATCCGTTAAAAGTTCTTTAAATGTAAGGAAATTAAACTTGGTAACTGACCATCCACATCTGCCACTAATTCCAATTAAGCAACCCGATACAGTTCAAATGCCACTTATAAATAAAGTCAGCGCAACAGGTACTCGCTTAGTTGTGCACAAACCTTTGGGAGAGTTCCTTTCAAGTACACGTCTGTCGTGTCCAACTCACATCCTGTGTCAAACTGCTGTTCAACTTAAAATCTTGCATCAGACCGCAAAACTACAGCCAGACCTCGTGAAGGTCCATGACCTGTTTAGCTCGGACTAAATACAAACCCTCATTAATTATGTACTCTCCAGGGAATCTCCAGCAATCACAGCAACATCCCATTAGCCCTTTATCTATAACCAAGTAAATGGCTAGAAACAATAATTACTTCAGGCATCCGTAACAAAAGAGTGATCAGCCCTCAGCAAAGGCTAAGAGACTGAACCAGATGCGTAACTTTTTAAAGTTTTAAGACGGTGAAGAAAGATTAATTTGTTCCAGGAGTAATAATATAAGAAATAGGCCTTGGTTATTTTATAAACAAACTTTATTCAAACAAAATAAAAGAAAACAATTTAAACTTTTCAACTGAAAACTAACACTAATAAATTACATGCAGTTTCTTCACCCTAACACTAGTTCCCGTCAAACAGCAGATTTCATGAAAATACAGCTCTCGTTCCACTTAGACATACAGGCAAAAGCAACCCTTGCACTTAGGAAGCAATCTTTCTTCTGTTGGGACATTCAGTCAGAACCCTTTTCCTAAGCCTTCTCTGTGACTTTTTCATGACGTCTTCGATGGCTACTTACATCCTTCTCTGTGTACCAGATCCATGACCTGTCTCATGGCTGCTCGCATCCTCTGTCTTTGCCTGTTCCAAATTAATTCTCTCTCTCTCTCTCTAAGCTACGCCCAGCCCTTCAAACAAAGCTCTTCCTCTGGAATGTCCAGGCTGGAACTTATCAATTATAATTGAGCTCCTCCCGTTTATCAGAACTATGCCATTCATATGCAGCTACCTTCCATTGACGGACAAATGGGCCATCAAGCTCTGTAATAGGATAATGGCTGTCAAACAAGGTTGTCCCGAATGACAATGGATCTTGGGTGAATCACCTCATGTATTCCCTAACTAGTTTAAGTCTGAATGGGACCATGTGACTTGGGCAGGTGTGGGCGTATCCCTTTGAATCCGGGCTAACAGTATTTTCCTTCCGTCTGTTTAACCCCTAAATTGCCGTCTTCACCTTGGCCCCCCCCACCCACAATTTCTGGACCAAAGTTCCTTATATCTCCCACATCGTGACACTTTTACAACACCTTAATTGCAGATTTAGTAGGCACACTGCATGTGTGTATTTCAAACCACGGTTCTTAATAACATTACTGCCGCAAATATGGAAATATAACAATTTCTACATTCAGTACAGAGCACCCAGGACAGAAAGCAGATAGAGTGATAATAATCCACTTTCTGATTGCTCCTAGACTTGATGCATGGCGTTAAAATGACCATGGATATGCAGACCCTCATCGGGAAAGAGAAGCCAGCAAAGGCTCTCTTGAAGCGGGAGAGTATGTCCCGGCAGAAGGAGGAGATTGAAGCATTGATCCAAACCTGCAGTTTTCTCCTGATCCCCACCTCGGAGGAGTTCCTGGGAGGCTGGCTCTTCATCAACTGCATGCCGAGGTGGCCCTCCGACATTCCCCTGAAGGATTTAGCCTTTTGGAGCTTTGAGCACTTGCACTCAGAGTGTCGACGGGGCGGCGGGCTTTCTGAAATGTAGAGGCAGATGTTTGTGTTCTGGGCAAGGATGTAACACAGAGAGCGTGACATAACCTTTACGCCGAGGGTTGAGTGTTCAGATATGGTTCCCTCGGAGCGGCACAGTGGTTAGCACCGCTGCCTCACGGCGCCAGGGACCCGGGTTCAATTCCGACCTGTGTGGAGTT
Source organism: Scyliorhinus torazame (assembly GCF_047496885.1). NCBI lineage: Eukaryota > Metazoa > Chordata > Chondrichthyes > Carcharhiniformes > Scyliorhinidae > Scyliorhinus > Scyliorhinus torazame. The sequence goes on from NC_092726.1 coordinate 21,904,033, forward strand.
CCCCTCAGCTCGAGAAAATGTTTGACGGGGGACCATCCTCAGTGAGGTCGGGAGTTGGGCGTGTAAGGGCGGAGTCTAACTAGAACTAGGGGCAGCACGGTGGCACAGTGCTTAGCACTGTTGCTTCACAGCGTCAGGGACCCAGGTTCGATTCCCGACTTGGGTGACCGTCTGTACGGAGCCTGCACGTTCTCCCCCGTGTCTGCGTGGGTTTCCTCCGGGTGCTCCGGTTTCCTCCCACAGTCCAAAGATGTGCAGGTTAGGTGGCTTGACTGTGCTAAATTGCCCAGTCGTGTCCAAAGTTTAGGTGGGGGTTGCTGGGTTACTGGGATAGGGTGTCGGCTTAGGTAGGATGCTCTTTCGGTGGCCGGTGTAGACTCGATGGGCCGAATGGCCTCCTTCTGCACTGTAAATTCTATGATTCTAGAGGCAGCGATGTGGGGCGGCAGGGGCGGTGTGAGCTGATGAGTGTCGGCGGGCAAACTGATCCTTGTACTGAGGCTAGGTTTAAGGAGAGCTCGACCAACAGGAAGAGTGGGGAGGTGAGGACACAAACCAGGGGTCAACAAGTGCCCTTGTACACCTCACCAAACCACACGTCAAAGGGGGTTCGGACTGTGCAGAGCCGGTTTTATTCACGTTATCGTCTCACTCGGAAGAGAATTTGAAAAGTATTGTTGGTGACGGAGCTTGTATGCCCGTCTATCCGCTCTTTGTACGTGAGGCGCTGGTCTCGAGGTTTCGGTTGGAACAATGGACTGGGAAATGTCGGGGGCGATCTTGCTGATGACTAATTCTCAGGCCGAATGCATTCATCGTGTCAGACGACGTTTTGCGTCTGAACCCAGTCAACTCCAACAAACTCTTAACTATTCTGTTGTTCCTTTGCTCCAGTTCAGGAGATACGTCAGCTCAGGACGTGGATGTCACCTTCCTGCTCTCCAATCACGCGTGCTATTTCGCCTAGTAAGTACTCCCAAGTGTGAAGGCTAGCACCGGGATGCGGGCCCAATGGCCTGCCTTTCGTCCTCTGCTCACTCATTGTTGGATGCTCCATGTGGTCCGAGGTTTGGTTGGGTCGCGCCTGAACTAATGTGTCTCCCTTGCAGCATTGACAAGGACTCGGAGATCACGCACCACAGTCGGATAGGCCTGGAGGATATTGACAAGATCGAGATTGGTAAAAATGTTGCCTTTGCCTCTGTCCGTCTGTCGCTGTTAGAACTGAAAATTCGGGTGTTCGTCCAGCACGAGAGCAAACAAACGAGGCTGGGATAGTTCAGCCAGAGGTGCCAAGTAGAAGATCCATCTCGGTCTCCTCCGGAGGTCCCCACTATCCCAGATGTCAGTCTGCCAATTCGATTCACCCCACGTGTTGTCAAGAAATGACAGAAGGCACTGTATACAGCAGAGGCTATGGGCCCTGACACTATCCCGGCAATAGTACTGAAGACTTGTGCTCCAGAACTTGCCACGCCCCTTGGCAAACTGTTCCAGTCCAGCTACAACATTGGCACCCAACCGGAAATGTGGAAAATTGCCCAGGTGTGTCTTATCCAGAAGAAATCTATCCTGGTCAATTATTGCCCCATCAATCATTATTTTTTTTAATTAATTTACGGGATGTGGGCGACACTGGTTAGGCCCAGCATTTATTGCCCATCCCTAGTTGCCCTTGATGGTGGTGAGCTGCCTTCTTGAACCGCTGCAGTCCCTGAGGTGTAGGTACTCCCACAGAGCTGTGGGGGAGGGAGCTCCAGGATTTACTTCCGTCATTTTTCCCAAAATTCTTTGGGCTCTGGAATGGTTCCGACAGATTGGAGGGAAGCTAACACAGCCCCACTATTCAAATCGGGAGGGAGAGAGAAAACAGGCAACTGTAGGCCAGTGAGTCTAACGTCAGTAGTAGGGAAGTCGCTCGAGTCCATTATTAAGGATTTCAGAGCAGAACATTTGGGAAGCAGTGGTATAATCAGACAAAGTCGGCATGGATTTACGAAAGGAAAATCATGCTCGACAAATCTACTGTAATTCTTTGAAGATGTAACTAGTAGAGTTGACCAGGGAGAACCAGTGGATGTGGTTTATTTAGACATTCAGAAGGCTTTGATAAGGTTGCACTCAGTGCATTAATAGGTAAAGTTAAAGCACATGGGATTGCGGGTAATGTCTTGAGAGGGATAGAAAACTGGTTAGCAGACAGGAAGTTTGAAATGAATGTTTTTTTTTCCAATTGGGAGGCCGTGACTAGTGGGGCACCGCAGGGATCTGTGCTGGGACCCCAACTATTCACATTGTACATCAATGATACGAACGTGCATCAGTCACTGAAAGAAATCGCACAGGTACAGCAGGCAGCATGGGTGCCGACATCTGGTGCAGGGTGGGCGTTTACCCGCCCTCCGTGTGGGGGGTTACCCACCGTCCATGTGGGGAGAGGGGGTAGGGTTAGGGGTGTGTGGGACGGGGTTAGTGCCAGGGGCACAGTGTTGCCTCCTCACCCTGGCCGCCCTGACGCGGTTGTGCAGTTTCTCCCAAGATTGCTGTCCGATCTGGATGGTATTACCCACGGCGCTGACCGCCTTTTGCCACCCGCGCCCAGGCACGGCGAGCGGCAGCGGCCGCCGCCTTCCCGGGCTGGTGTACAGGGTCATCCGCCTCTTCTCCACCGGGTCCAGGAGGGTCTCCAGCTCGGTATCCGTGAAGCGTGGGGCTGTTGGCTGGGATGGTATGTGTGGGGAGGGAAGGATGAATATGTGGCTGCAACCTGTCCGCCTCCTGATTGTCAATCGCGAAACTGGCGAATCGGGCACCGTTTCTCATTGGAATCGATTATGTGCCACGTGGCCCCGGTGCTAGCCTCTTTACGGGAGCAGAATCGGTCCAGGTGTGGCGCCAGTTTGGCCGTCCGCGTGAAACTCCACAAATTCTGCGCTGGCGTCAACTCCTTATCTCAGACACGGAGAATCCCATCCATTGTCTTCAAATTTGCAGATGACACAAAGGAGGGTGAGCTGTGAGGAGGATACAGAGATGCTTCAGCGGGATTTGGACAGGCTGAGTGAGTGGGTACATGCATGGCAGATGCAGTATAATGTGGGTAAATGTGAGGCCATCCACTTCAGTAGCAAAAATAGGGAGGCAGATTATTATTTGAATGGGTGTAAATTGAGGTGGACACTCAGCAAGACCTTGGTGTCCTCGTGTATTAGTCGCTGAAAGTGAGCGCGCAGGTACAGCAGGCAGTAAGGAAGGCAAATGGTATGTTGGCCTTCATAGCGAGAGGATTTGAGTATCGGAATCGGGATGTTTCACTGCAATTGTATCGGGCATTGGTGAGGCCACACCTGGAGTAGTGTGTGCGGTTTTGGGGTCCTTATCTGAGGAAGGATGTTGCTATGGAGGGAGTGCAGCGAAGGTTTACCAGGCTGCTTCCTGGGGTGGCTGGACTGTCATATGAGGAGAGACTAAGTCGGTTAGGATTATATTCATCGGCGTTTAGAAGAGTGAGAGGGGATCTTGTTGAAACTTATAAAAGTTTCCAGGACATCACTGCAGGAGTTCCTCAGGGTAGTGTCCGAGGCCCAACCATCTTCAGCTGCTTCATCAATGACCTTCCTTCCATCCCAAGGTCAGAGGTGGGGATGTTCTCTGATGCACAAGGTTCAGCACCATTCGTGACTCCTCAGATACTGAAGCAGTCCCTGTCCCAATGCAGCAAGACCTGGACAATATCCAGGCTCGGGGCTGACAAGTGGCAAGTTACATTCGCGCCACACAAGTGCCATGAATTAACCATCTCCAATAAGAGAGGATCTAACCATTTCCCTGTGACATTCAATGGCATCACCATCGCTGAATCCCCCACTATCCACATCCTGGGGGTTACCATTGATCAGAAACTGAACTGGACCCAGCCACATAAATACTGTGGCTACCAGAGCAGGTCAGAGACTGGGAATCCTGCGGAGAGTAACTCACCTCCTGACTCCCCAAAGCCTGTCCACCATCTACAAGGACACAAGTCAGGAGTGTGATGGAATACTCCCCACTTGCCTGGATGAGTGCAGCTCCAACAACACTCAAGAAGCTCGACACCATCCAGGACAAAGCAGCCCCGCTTGATCGGCACCCCATCCACAAACATTCACTCCCTCCACCACCGACGCACAGTGGCAGCCGTGTGTACCATCTACAAGATGCACTGCAGCAACTCACCAAGGCTCCTTAGACAGCACCTTCCAAACCCACGACCTCTACCATCTAGAAGGACGAGGGCAGCAGATACCTGGGAACCCCACAACCTGGAGGTTCCCCTCCAAGTCACTCGCCATCCCCGACTTGGAAATATATCGGCCGTTCCTTCACTGTCGCTGGGTCAAAATCCTGGAGCTCCCTCCCTGACAGCACAGTGGGTGTACCTACACCTCCGGGACTGCAGCGGCTCAAGATGGCGGCTCACCACCACATTCCCAAGGGGCAATTGGGGGTGGGGAATAAATGCTGGTCTCGCCAGCGACGGACACATCCTATGAGTTACGATCCAGAAACCATGCCCTTTGCCATGTTGATCAACTATTGCATGTAAATGGGGTAACGACAGTATTAAGAATTGAATGTAGACACGATGACGTGATTCCTCCAAAGGGCGGTTATTTGTTGTCAATCAGACCCACAGTAGATCTTTGTAGTCTGTGGCCCACTTGGCGTATAGGCCTGACGATGAATTCTTTTCCAAGGTCAGCAACCCATCGCCATGGCAAACTCCAAGACGTTTCACTTGAGACTGCATTGCAGGAGTGCGGGGAAGAGGGATGGCCTGTTCACGTTGCAAAGCACTCTGCAGTGCCAACAGGACAGCAGTAGAGGTAACGCCCCCCCCCTTACTTTCAATTCTGTTCAACACTCGCGTTGGTAAGGCTCTCCAAGCCACTCGCGACCGTCGCCCGGGTGACCAGACAACCTTTGGGCCACAGTTGATATTGCCTGTAACTGCGTGTTTCTGCCTGTAATAACTCTCCCTGTTAGACCGAAACTCTCCGCCATTACACAGTCTCTCTCCCCGTCACTTTGGCCAGGGACTAGCTGCTAATGTTGCATCTCTTTCAGGGACACTGCAGTCAATAGCAAAGGCTGTCCAGAAGGCGAAGAGAGATACTACGGGTCTTGACCTCCCAGTCCTGGTTGACAATCCGCATCGGTGAGTTCCCGGGCCTGGGGTAGCGGAGGGGAGTTGGGGGCATGGGGAGTGGGGGCGGGGGGGGGAGGATGGGGGGGGCAATGGCTCTGCAGAGTAACATTCAGGTGTCAAGATATCCTCCGTGGGGTTCTGGAGAGCTGGTTTGTGTGGCATGCCGTCTCTGAGTCTACCTCGCCCACTGCAGATCGGCCAATGGGGTTGCCCCGATGGTGGGTAGACGAGCAGGAAATAGCCTCTCCAACCGCACCCGAGAACCTCTGCCCAGGGCTTGCAGTCGGTCGCAGAGTCTGGGGAGCCCTGCGGTGATGCCGTGGCAGTCCTGACGTTGGTTGCGTCGGGTTCATGTCTTCCGGGGCGGCATGGCAGCGCAGCGGTTAGCACTGCTGCCTCACGGCGCCGAGGTCGCGGGTTCGCTCCCGGCCCCGGGTCACTGTCCGTGTGGAGTTTGCACATTCTCCCCCGTGTCTGCGTGGGTCTCGCCCCCACAACCCAAAGATGTGCAGGGTAGGCGGATTGGCCGCGCTAAATTGTCCCTTCATTGGAAAACAAATGAATTGGGTACTCCAAATTGAAAGAAAGTCTTCTCTCTTTGCAGGTCACGTATTTCAGAAAGATTGTGGGCCCTGCTGGTGTCCTGGGTGGAGTCCCTCGTAGCCATGGTTAAATCCGTCATCAGAGCATGTCAACAGGGTCTCCTGAAGAACAGGTATTGTCTCCCTCAGAGTTTGTGAGCACCTCGCACCTTCCAACCATGTCTCAATAAGAGGCTCCTCTGGGAGTGACGCGCACGGAGGTTCAGAGAGCCTCCATGATCTGGACGTCCTGTCTGGCGCGTGTTAAACCCAAGCGGCAGCGTCAATGTCTTGCAGTCTTCCTGAAATAATCGACACCAGGAGCGTGCAAGCTTCCATGACCCGCCCCTCCCCGGCCTCGTTTGTGGGGAGTGAGACTGCGTCTGTCAGAGTAGGACCAAGGGGACAAGGGTTGGCCTCAGTACCTCTGAGAGCGAACCTACCAAGTCAAACCGTGACCCAAGAACCTTCTACTGCCCCGCTGTGTCCAGGAATCCAGTTCGCCTCCCAGTCTTGGTAACCCCCCCTGCCCCAGCCTTGGCCACGTGGCTGAGATGCAGGGTGAGCAGTGAGGAGGGGAGGGTGGGGGGATGGAGGGGGGGGGGGAATGCGGATGGGGGATCACGGTGCCCCCCCACACACACACACCCCCCACACACACACACCCCCCCCCACCCCTCCCCAGACCCATTGTTGAAAGACCACCTGAGCGACACCTGAGCCTGTCTTCACAGAGAACTTCTCATATCTTGCAGGGGCCTGATAGAGGCGGCGCCCGATGTTCCGGAATTACCCGCGAGGTTTACGCCCACCATTAAGGTCAACGCTGGTCCGGCCGAGTGCCACGAAGGAGAGGTTCTCTACCAAATTGACCAGCAGAGGGCCAAGGACCAGATGTTCTCCATCTACCTGCCCACAGAAGGGAAGCAGACCTTGCCGCATCCTGTCAAGCTGTTAGAGAAAGAGGACGACTCCAGTGACTTCTGGCCCTACGTCTCGTCCAGCAGCTCCACTTGTAGCACCTGCAAGAATTCCGACCAGGAAGAGTATTTCCTTTCGTCCAACAGCACCTCCTCCTCCTCGTCGTTCCTGTCCGAAAGCGACCCGACCACGATGCAGCGCTTCATGCTGGCCCAGGTGGACCCCAGCGCCGGACGACCGAAGGCGGGCGAGAGGAGCCAAGCCCAGCGCCCACCCCTCGCCGCCCGGTTCCCCTGCCAAAACGAGCTGCCACCCATCCGAGGCCTGGGCATAAACACCACCAGCAGATACAGCCGCAACCTGCAGGCCCAAGGCCTGCCCCCTCGGCTGAAGGTGCCCACCCGCCCGTCCAGCAAGTCCGGCCCCAGGGCAGGCCAGGCTGGGAGGCCTGCCACCCCCAAACGCCCCTCCGCTCAGCCGTCCCCGGCGCAGGTGTACAACAGAGCCAGCCCCTCCAAAGGCCAATCGCGGGGCAACAGACGGGCACGGCACACCGCCCGGGCTGAAGAGGCCAGGTTAGCGTCCTGGAGCAAGCAGATGGACGAGATACTCCCTCCAGATTAGGGCGGCCTACAACTCACTGGGAGAGGGGGGGGGGCCACCGCAAAATGGCGGTGCCCTGAACCCCAGTGAGATTAATAACAATCCTGCCTTAATGGAGCGATCGCCATGTACAACAGTGTTTGGTCCCCTCCTAACCTGCCTGGAGTACATACAATTATTGTCGGGCGTAACATTGACATTGAGACTGCCTGTGTTTACGGACATCACTTCAAAAACACCTTTCCAATGACGGAATTAATTTGATCCTCGGATTGTGGCCATTTAAGTTGCTGATCCGTCTGCCACGGCGCACACGCACACACCCATCTCGCATTCTGCACGTGTGTGGCTTCATGTTCCAACCAAAGATACGATCAGCAATCTGACTGCGTCGACCTACGAGCCTGTTTCAAACGTTCTATTTTTCACAGACAATGTATTATAGTTAAAACTGGTGAAACCTTTGTCGGTCTTGCCTCTTTGCCAAAGAATCAACCCTTCCTCCTTAATATCTCTCTTTTTTTTACCGCCGGATCAACTTTGTATCGCTGTCTGTGATCGATATTTTGCAGGAAACGATTAAACTGTTGACCACCGCCCTTTCCGTTTGTGTCTGCGTTCCTCCGATTTGTCCAGTGAGGTTCCTGGACGCCCGCTCCGGGGCGGTGCGGTGTTTGCAGGGGAAGCTCTCTGCCCTCCTCGCCTCGGGAGGAGTGCGGTGCTCGAGCTCTGAGAGGGTGGGTTATACTGGCCTCCGAGGTTGTTCGCCCTGGACCGCTGGGCGGCAGGGGGAGGAGGGGACTGGACGGGCGTGTCCCAATGCCGAGAACATCCAGACCCTCAGCAAGCACACCGGGATCCCTGAAGGCAGGAGGGCAGGTTAATAGGGGGTGAAAAAGGCACATGGGACACTTGCCTTTGTCAATCGAGGCACAGATTACAAAAGCAGGGAGGTCAGGTTGGGAGTTGTGTAGAACTTTGGTGAACCACTGCTGTGTGCAGTTCTCGTCGCCACTCTATAGGAAGGATGTGGTTGTACTGGAGAGGGTGCAGAGGGGATTCACCAGGATGTTGCCTGGGATGACACGTTTAAGTTATGAAGAGAGGTTGGCTAGGCTGGGGTTTTCGCTGGAGCAGAGAAGGCTGAGGGGGGACCTGATCGAGGTGGACACGATTCTGAGGGTCATGGACAGGGGGCAGCTGTTCCTCTGAGTTGAAGGGTCAGTCACGAGGGGTCACAAGTTCAAGGTGAAGGGGCGGGAGATTTGGGGGATTTGAGTCGTATCGTTTTTACCCAGAAGGTGGTGAGGGTCTGGAACGCACGGCCTGGGAGGGTGGTAGAGCCGGGTTGCCTCACATCCTTTACTGAATACCTGGAGGAGCACTTAGCACGTCAGAATATTCAAGGTGCTGGCAAATGGGATGAGGCAGGCAGGTCAGGTGTGTGTCATGCAAACTCGATGTGCCTTCTGCGTGTTTCTGTGAAGCCAGGCAGCCCATTGCATCCGCGATTTCTGGAAAGTTCCCGGCCGCCTCATCCCAGAGTCCGGCTCCTTATCCATAGTCCCAACAGGTTATGGCTCAGACTCAAAACAATACAGTGGCTTCTGACTCTCCCAACCTCCGAGGCACTGAGTACCAGACCCCAACTACCCCCTGGGGCAAGACGTTCTCCTCAACTTCCCTCGAAATCCTTCTAGAAATCTCTTTCAATCTGTGCCCCCTGGTTATATTGATGGGGAAAACCTATCCTTCCTCTTCACGTTGGCGACCCATTCTCATTTTACACACTTCAATTCAATTTCTCCTGGGCGTAGTCGCACTTGGCAAGAAGCAAGATGATTGTGGCCGTTGGAGGTGGGATCGTGACCGGCACAGACTTAGAGGGCCGAAGGGTCTGTTCCTGTGCTGTGCTGTATTGCTCTTTGTTCTTTGTCAGCCATCTCGCCACTGGACTGCAGGAGCGCCTCAGGGTGGTGACCCAGGCCCGATCATCCACAGCTGCCTCAACGATGGCCTTCCCCCCAACGTAAAAGGGAGATTTGGAAAGTTCGAGAGAAAGGACCGGGAAATAGTGGGGAGCAATGATTACCAGAGTGTGATAGAACATACAAACATTGGCGGGTCCCAGCAACAAAGGTAAAAAGACGGGACAAAAAGCTCTTTATCTGAATGCTCGTAGCAGTAATGGCAGGATGGATCAACTGATGGTACAATAATGAGGACGATACGATAGCTATTATTTAAGCCTGGGTTATGGACCCACATTTCTCACTCTCAAATTGAATATGAAATTCCATCATGTTATGATCACTCTTGCCTAGAGGATCCTTCACCATGAGGCCCTTAAGGAGGCTCCCATGAGGAGATAAGAAGGAGCAAAAGGAAAGAAGCCAATGGGGGAGTAGCTTATAGGCTTGCTAACATCAGCTACATGGGAGGACAGAGTATCCGGCAAGAAGCTGCAATAATTGTGGGTGATGTTAACCTTCATATAGATTGGGCAAATCAAATTGGTAAAGGCAGTCTGGAGGGTGAGATCATTGAGTGCATTCGGGACAGTGTTCTTTTGAACAATATGCCCTGGAACCTACCAGGGCACCAAACTATTTTGATAATGTGTAATGAGACATGATTATTTAAGGGCCTCATGGAAAAGGATCCTCTAGGCAAGAGTGATCATAACATGATGGAATTTCACATTCAGTTTGAGAGTGAGAAATGTGGGTCCATAACTAGTAGCCCAGACTTAAGAGGCAATTAAGAGGGAACAAAGAACAGAGTTGGCTGAGGTGAATTGAGTAAATAGGTTAAAAAGGTAAGACGGTGGAGATGCCGTGACAGATATTTAAGGAGACGTTACATAACTGTCAACAGAGATTCAGACCGCTGAGGAGGAAAAAACCTACCAGAAGGATGCGCCATGCGTGGCCCGCTAAGGAAGTTAAGGGTGGTATGAAATTGAAAGAAAAAGCTTACAACTCCAGATGTTAGCCTAACATCTGTCATTGGGAAAACGCCAGACCCCATTCCTGAAGAAGCACTGGCAGGAGGTAGAGAAAATCGTCAAGACAATCAGGCAGAATTTGTGGGAAGTCGACCACGTTTGACAGGTTTATGAGCACTGTTGCGGAGTCGAAACAAAGAGGCTGGATGAAGGGGAAACCAGTCGATGTAGTGTATCTGATCACTGCATAAGGTAACAGCTCATGTTGTTGGTGGTGCCATATTAGTGCAGGTAGAGGACTGGCTGCTAACGAACAGGAAACAGTCGGGATAGAAGGGTCTTTTTCAGGTCCGAAAACTGTAACTCCTGGAATGCCGCAGGGATCAGTGTTCATGATTTGGATGAATGAACCAGGTGTGTTGTAGCCGGCTTTGCTGACGATACCGAAGATTGGTCGGGAAGTAAATAGTGAGAAGGATACAAGGAGTCTGCAGAGGGATATAGACCTGGGAGTGGACACAAATTTGGCATGTCCTGTATAATGTGGGAAAACTGGAGGTTCTCCACTTGGGCAAGAAGAAAAGCTTACTTGAGGAGGGATATCCTGGCCTTGGAGGAAGGTCCAGAAGATGCTCATCTGGCAGATTCCTGGGATGAAGGGGATTGAGCAGGTCCGGGCCTGAACCCAATTTGGGGTTTAGAAGAATGAGAGGGGATCTTATTGAAACATCTCCAATTCTCAGGGGTCAGAATGGGATAAAATTCGGAGAGGGTGTTCCCTCACCCACCCCCCCCCCCCTCCCCCCCTTGGGGAAGTTTGAAAATAAACTCTCCCGTTCAAGAAGGAGATGAGGAGGAATTTATTCCGTTGGGGAGTCCTTCACCTTGGATTACTATCCCCCAGAGGGCAATGGAGGTTGGAGCAGTGAATAGAATGAAGGCAGGGTTCGATTCCTGATTGACGGGGGAGTTGAGGGGTACGCTGGACCCTCCAAAAAAGTCTACTATTAGACGTGAATTTTGTGATTGGGCAACACCTACCGAACAATCCTGAGTGCGCTGATAGCCGCACTAATAGATGCACTCAAATAATCAATCGAGCCTCGTAACGTGGCTCATTTTATAGAAATGCGGAGTTAAGTTTACAATCTGATCAGTCAGGAGCTTATTGAATGGAGGAGCATGCTTGAATGGCCTACTCTGTTTCCTCATATGCTTATTTTCTTATAAAGTTATAAGTGGGGATGTTCGCTGATGACTGCACAATGTTCAGCACCATTCGTGACTCCTCAGATACTGAAGCAGTCCCTGTCCCATTGCAGCAAGACCTGGACAATATCCAGGCTTGGGCAGGCAAGTGGCATTCGCACCACACAAGTGCCAGGCAATAACCATCTCCAACAAGAGAGGATCTAACCATCTCCTGTGACATTCAATGGCATTACCATCGCTGAAACCCCCACAGTCAACATCCTGGGGGTTACCATTGATCAGAAACTGAACTGGACCCAGCCATATAAATACGTGGCTACCAGAGCAGGTCAGAGGCTGGGAATCCTGCGGAGAGTAACTCACCTCCTGACTCCCCAAAGCCTGTCCACCATCTACAAGGCACAAGTCAGGAGTGTGATGGAATACTCTCCACTTGCCTGGATGAGTGCAGCTCCCAACAACACTCAAGAAACCCGACACCACCCAGGACAAAGCAGCCCCGCGTGATCAGCACCCCATCCACAAACATTCACTCCCTCCCCCACCGACGCACAGTGGCAGCCGTGTGTACCATCTACAAGATGCATTGCAGCAACTCTCCAAGGTTCCTGAGGCTGCACCTTCCAAACGCACGACTTTATCATAGAATTTACAGCGCAGAAGGAGGCCATTCGGCCCATCGAGTCTGCATCGGCTCTTGGAAAGAGCACCCTACCCAAGGTCAACACCTCCACCCTATCCCCACAACCCAGTAACTCCACCCAACACTAAGGGCAATTTTGGACACTAAGGGCAATTTATCATGGCCAGTCCACCTAACCTGCACATCTTTGGACTGTGGGAGGAAACCGGAGCACCCGGAGGAAACCCACGCACACACGGGGAGGATGTGCAGACTCCGCACAGACAGTGACCCAAGCCGGAATCGAACCTGGGACCCTGGAGCTGTGAAGCAATTGTGCTATCCACAATGCTACCGTGCTGCCCACTAACCATCTCGAAGGACAAGGGCAGCAGATACCTGGGAACCCCCTCCACCTGGAGGTTCCGCTCCAAGTCACTCACCATCCCGACTTGGAAATATATCGGCCGTTCCTTCACTGTCGCTGGGTCAAATTTCTGGAACTCAAATTCAGGCAGAACCTCCCATAACGAATTGTACCCCATGGCGAATAAAGGTAAGTATTTGGTCTGCATTTGTAAGTGTTTTATCTATTTACTGGACGTGTTCCACTCCTACCATTCATTGTGTCAGCTACTACTGTGGCCCCAGAAGGTTAACTTCACAATTCTTCAGATTGAATTCCATTTTCCCCTAAATGATCAGCCCATCGTTGCCTTCAGCAGCCTCAAACTATTATTTCCTCGCCGATTTGTGAATCGGTCAAACCGGTGGATAATAAAGGACGTTCCATTGGAGAGGTTCAGGGAAGGAATTCCGGAGTTTGGACCGCCAATGGTTGGAAGTCGGGAAGATCCAAGAATTGGAGGAGCGACGAGGTTTTGGAGGGGCCATTGGGGCAGGCCAAGATTACAGAGATAGGGAGTCATGGAATGAATTTGAAGACTTGGATGTAAATTGCGATCGAAGCGAATGCACATCAGCAAGCGGTGGGGGGGGGGGGGGGGGGGGGGGAGTGCTGACGGGCAAATGGGACTCAGTCTGGATACAGGCAGCAGAATTTTGTATGTTTCTTTGCTTGTTTGTACCAGGCACAGTGAACCGTGCTCAACCAACCCACGCTTGCAAAACACTCCCAAAAAAGTCTACTATTAGATGTAATTTTGTGATTGGGCAACACCTACCGAACAATCCTGAGTGCGCTGATAGCCGCACTAATAGATGCACTCAAATAATCAATCGAGCCTCGTAACGTGGCTCATTTATACCTGCTCGAAGTGACACACACTTATGCACAGGAACCCATTGCCTGCAAACAAAAGGAATGTGTTCAAGCCTCATGTCTGTTTTGAATTACCCGGGGCTTGGGCAGCCCTTGAACAGTTCCCTGTTACTTCCTCCACAGCAGTGCCAATCGGGGTCAACTTGCCAATCAATCGGCGCCCCTTTCTCCTGGCAGTATAACTTGTTGTGAGAGTTTGAACTTTGACATTCTTGTGCTCGTCCTGGTGGGTGCAAGGTGAACAGAGCTTTGGCACTCCGGAGATTAAATTGGACGGTTTTGGTGATGGGAGGGGATGCGAGGGTGAAGTGGGGGGGGGGGGGGGGGGCGGAGGGCTGAAGGTGACACATGACGAGGGGAGATTAAGAGAATCCTCTTGCTGTGGTGAGTGGCTGAAAAGGGTGGGGGTGGGTGATTAAAACGTGGCATACAGCAGGGAATTTGATTTGATTTATTGTCGCATGTACCGAAGTACAGTGAAAAGTATCTTTCTGCGGCCGGGGGAACGTACACAGTACGTACATAGTAGACAAAAAGAATAATCGACAGAGAAGAAATGACTAATGGTCCATCGACAAACAGTGACTGGTTACAGTGCGGAACAAGGCCAAACAAAGCAAATACATGAGCAAGAGCAGCATAGGGCGTCGTGAATAGTGTTCTTACAGGGAACAGATCAGTCCGAGGGGGAGTTGTTGAGGAGTCTTGTAGCTGTGGGGAAGAAGCTGTTCCTATGTCTGGATGTGCGGGTCTTCAGACTTCTGTACCTTTTGCCTGATGGAAGGGTCTGGGAGAAGGCAGTGCCTGGGTGGGAGGGGTCTCTAATACTGCTGTCTGCCTTCCTGAGGCAGCGAGAGGTGTAGACAGAATCAATGTGGAGGTAACCAGCTTGTGTGATGCGTTGGGCTGAGTTCACCACACTCAGCAGTTTCTTGCGATCTTGGGCCGAGCAGTTGCCATACCAAGCTGTGACGCAGCCGGATAGGATGCTCTCTATCGCACATTTGTAGACGTTTGTGACAGTTGATGCAGACATGCCAAATTTCTTTAGCTTCCATTGGAAGTGGAGACGTTGTTGGGGTTTCTTGACTGTTGCATCAACGTGAGTGGACGAGGACAGACTGTTGGTGATGGTGACCCCCAGGAACTTAAAGCTATCGACCACCTCCACTTCGGAGCCATTGATGCAGACGGGAGTGTGTGTCATGCTGCGCTTCCTGGAGTCGATGATCAGTCCCTTGGTCTTTCCGACATTTGAAGATTGGGAGGGAGGGGGGGGGGGGGGGGAGAGCAAGGGATGCATCCGAGAGATGGGTCACAGAGCTGGCATCCGGGGGCTCATTCTGTGCTGCAAGGTTCTGCGAGCTGAGAGGGGCACTGTCCCTTTAAGAGGAGCTCTGAAAGAGTCCAAATCTCCACCAGGGGGTGACAACACTCCTGTTCCTCCTGACCATTCCGTTGGGAGACGCTACTGCAATGAACTACATGCCTGGGACGGCCAGTCTGATCGAGGATATCGACAGTGAGTGTGTCACCTTCCCTCTGGGCATTGTCCAGGGGCTTAACCCCTCTCCCCTGACCCAGGGACTCCCACTTTCCCCACTGCGGGAGGCAGGCTTCCCCAATTCAGCTCAAGAACTGGATTCTGAGACAGGTTTGATTTGCCACTTGCTGCTGTCTCTCTGCCTGTGGGAGGGAGGTGCATCTGACCCAAGTTCAGACTCTCTAAAAGTTTGCAAAAACTTTTTGCTGAATCAAACGGCTCACGTAACTTGAGCAAGGGGGAAATTGCAAACATGTCCGGTTATCCTCAATCCCTCCCCCCGCCCCGCCCGCCCACCCACCACTCAATTGACGTGTTTAGATCCAATTTATGACTGATTTGCTTTTGGAGATGAGAGATTATACTCTTTTTAAATCTCTTCCCCCCCCCCCCCCACCCCCCCCCCCCCCCCCCCTCCAAGACATCAAAACCAGTTCCAACTGTCTGGGTGAGAGCAGCAATTGAACTTGGCAATCATTTTCCACTGAAAAGCTACTGTGGACAGGTACAGCAAAAGATAACTCCCTGCAGTGGTGGTCTTCGTTTTCTAAAACAAGTGGGGGTGGAATAAAATGAGTGCAAGTTCCAGCTGTACAGAATTCTGCCTCCAAATCTTGCCCCATGGACTAGTAAATTGTGGGCATTCAATCCCCTCCCCCAGAGATTGGTTTGGAAAGAGGGACAGTGCTGGTTCCTGGGGGTTCAAAGGGTTAAGTCATGAGGAAAGGATGATTAGCATTTAAGTTGTGATTGCAATTGGGGGTGGAATTGAGGGTTTGTGCAGAACAGGGGAGGGTGGGACAATTTAACAGTGATAGCTCTCCCCACCCCCCACACACAACCCCCACACACACAGTCTGGCCATCCTTTCAAATTGTTCCAAAGGCAGCACAGTGGCTAGCACAGTTACTTCACAGCTCCAGGGTCCCAGGTTCGATTCCCGGCTTGGGTCACTGTCTGTGCGGAGTCTGCACGTTCTCCCCGTGTCTGCGAGGGTTTCGTCCGAAGGCTCCGGTTTCCTCCCACAGTCCAAAGACGTGCGGGTTAGGTGGATTGGCCGCGCTAAATTGACCTTAGTGACCAAAAATGGTTCGGTGGGGTTATTGGGTCACGGGGATAGGGTGGAAGGGAGGGCTTAAGTGGGTTGGTGCAGACTCGATGGGCCGAATGGCCTCCTGCACTGTATGTTCTCAGGGGGGGGGGGGGGGGGGGGCGGTCAGTTGAACATTTCAAATCTGAGATTAATGGATTTTGGGGTACTTAAGGGTGAGGGAAACGAGTTGAGCAGATGGAGTTCAGATGCAGGATCTAATTGAACAGCAGGAGCTAGAGGGGCTGATTGGCCTCCCCCCCCCCCCGCTTTGTGTAATCTCAGGAGTGGGCACCAGAGGGTGCTGCTGGACCACGAACCGGGTTGTCCTGTGCTGCCACACAGTAGTGGAGGATGATTACGAATGCTGATCAGTGCCAAGCTGACCCAACATTGATAGAACATTACAGCGCAGTACAGGCCCTTCAGCCCTCGATGTTGCGCCGACCTGTGAAACCGCTCTAAAGCCCATCTACGCTATTCCCTTATCGTCCATATGTGTATCCAATGACCATATGAATGCCCTTAGTGTTGGCGAGTCCACTACTGTTGCAGGCAGGGCATTCCACGCCCTTACTTCTCTCTGAGTAAAGAACCTACCTCTGACATCTGTCCTATATCTATCTCCCCTCAATTTAAAGCTATGTTCCCTCGTGCTAGACATCACCATCCAAGGAAAATGTCCACCCTATCTAATCCTCTGATCATCTTGTATGCCTCAATTAAGTCACCTCTTAACCTTCTTCTCTCTAACGAAAACAGCCTCAAGTCCCTCAGCCTTTCCTCATAAGATCTTCCCTCCATACCAGGCAACATTCTGGTAAATCTCCTCTGCACCCTTTCCAATGCTTCCACATCCTTCCTACAATGCGGCGACCAGAATTGCACGCAATACTCCAAATGCGGCCGCACCAGTGTTTTATACAGCTGCAACATGACCTCATGGCTCCGAAACTCAATCCCTCTACCAATAAAAGCTAACACACCGTACGCCTTCTTAACAACCCTCTCAACCTGGGTGGCAACTTTCAGGGATCTATGTACATGGACACCGAGATCTCTCTGCTCATCCACACTGCCAAGAATCTTACCATTAGCCCAGTACTCTGTCTTCCTGTTATTCCTTCCAAAATGAATCACCTCACACTTTTCTGCATTAAGCTCCATTTGCCACCTCTCAGCCCAGCGCTGCAGCTTATCTATGTCCCTCTGTAACTTGTAACATCCTTCCGCACTGTCCACAACTCCACCGACTTTAGTGTCATCTGCAAATTTACTCACCCATCCTTCTACGCCCTCCTCCAGGTCATTTATAAAAATGACAAACCGCAGTGGCCCCAAAACAGATCCTTGTGGTACACCACTCGTAACTGGACTCCAGTCTGAACATTTCCCATCAACCACCACCCTTTGTCTTCTTCCAGCTAGCCAATTTCTGATCCAAACTGCTAAATCACCCTGAATCCCATGTCTCCGTATTTTCTGCAGTAGCCTACCGTGGGGAACCTTATCAAACACTTTACTGAAATCCATATACTCCACATCAACTGCTTTGCCCTCGTGCACCTGTTTGGTCACCTTCTCAAAGAACTTAATAAGGTTTGTGAGGCACGACCTACCCTTCACGAAACCGTGTTGACTATCTCTAATCAAATTATTCCTTTCCAGATGATTATACATCCTATCTCTTATAAACCTTTCCATGGTGATGATCTGAATTTTAAAACTGTGCCCTCTCCATGTCTATGTTGTCAATCCCATTCAGGATCTTTTATTCCTCAATCCAGTCACCCCCCCACTCTTCCAAACTCCACTGGAAACCAGCCCAATCTGCCCAACCTTTCCTCGGAAGACAAGCCGCTCATTCTCGCTACCAATCTCGTAAACCTCCTCTGAATTACCTCCCAATGCACATGCACCCTTCCTTGAAGAAGGAAACAAAAACTGCACATAGAACATAGGAAATACAGCACAGAACAGGCCCTTCGGCCCACCATGTTGTGCTGAACTTTTGTCCTGGATTAAGAACAAATTAATCTACACCCCATCATTCTACCGTAATCCATGTACCTATCCAATAACTGCTTGAAGGTCCCTAATGTTTCCGACTCAACTACTTCCACAGGCAGTGCATTCCATGCCCCCACTACTCTCTGGGTAAAGAACCTACCTCTGATATCCCCCTATATCTTCCACCTTTCACCTTAAATTTATGTCCCCTTGTAATGGTTTGTTCCACCCGGGGAAAAAGTCTCTGACTGTCTACTCTATCTATTCCCCTGATCATCTTATAAACCTCTATCAAGTCCTTCTCCGTTCTAATGAGAAAAGATCCAGCACCCTCAACCTTTCCTCGTAAGACCTACTCTCCATTCCAGGCAACATCCTGGTAAATCTCCTTTGCACCTTTTCCAAAGCTTCCACATCCTTCCTAAAATTATTTGAGATGCGACTGGCCTCTATAATTGAAGCTTAACATCCTTAATTTGTGCTCAGTTCCTCTCGTAGCCACATGAGGAGCTATAGGGAAGCTGGTGGGCAAGGTGTTACCAGAGACCCAGAGTCTGGGGCCCCGGGCTCGAATCCCACCAGGGCAGATGGTGGAATTTGAATTCAAGAAACATCTGGAATTAAAAGTCGAATGATGAACCATTGTCCATTGTCGTTAAAAACCCATCTGGTTCACTACTGTCCTTCAGGGGAGGAAATCTGGGGCTGATGCCCTAGGGAGGGTGAACTCTTCCTCATCGTGCGCGAGGCTCAGCCTCATACAGTTTAAGGTGCTGCACAGGGCACACATGACCGGGACAAGGATGAGCCGGTTGTTTGGGGGTGAGGACAGGTGTGTTAGGTGCTCACCCATATGTTCTGGGCATGCCCAGCACAGGAGGAATTTAGGAAGGGTGTAGCGAGGACGGTGTCGAGGGTGGTAGGATCCAGGATCAAACCGGGCTGGGGGCTCGCAATATTTGGGGTGGCAGAGGAGCCGGGAGTGCAGGAGGCGAAAGGGGCCGGAATTCTGGCCTTTGCGTCCCTGGTAGCCCGGCGGAGGATTCTTCTTCAGTGGAAGGATGCGAGGCCCCCAAGCGTGGAATCCTGGATCAACGATATGGCAGGGTTCATTAAATTGGAGAGGGTGAAATTCGCCTTGAGAGGGTCGGTACAAGGGTTCTTGAGGCAGTGGCAACCGTTCTTAGACTTTCTGGCAGAACGGTAGATATTGGTCAATGGCAGCAGCAGCTCGGGGGGGGGGGGGGGGGGGGGGGGTTTACTTTATTTTTATTTTTATTTTTATTTTTGTTTTTGTTATTTACACTGGAGGGTCTAAGGGGGTGTATATACTTGTGTTAAGTCGGGGTGTCAATGTTAATTTATTATTTATGTACAGGGGGGAGGGGGGTATGGAGGGTTGCTTTTCTAGACTGTGTTTTGTACTTAACGCTGTTGGGTTCCTTTTTCATTTTGTTATTGATATTTTATATATATCAATATATATTAATAAAAATTATTTGTTTAAAAAAAAAAGGGGGGGAGGAAATCTGCCGGCCTTCCCCGGTCTGGCCTACATGTGAGTCCAGACCCACGCAGTGATGTAGTTAACTCTTGCCGACCCTCTGGAATTGTCCTAGCAAGGCCATTGTCTACGGACAGAGTTTCACGCCCATGAATGTTAATCCGAATGGATTCGGTTTTTACCTCGGGTTTCTCAACCTCTGCAGGATTGGTGGTTTTTGTGTTGGGTTTTGAATGAGAATTTCAGAGATGGGCGGTTGAAGGTTTGGGTAGGGTTGGCACCGAAAACCAGTCTAACGTTGGACGGGCTCCGGTTGTGTGTGGCACTGGAGTCCTGTGACCGCGGCGTTCGATTTATACTCGACAGAAAAGTCAGGAGTTGCTCAGATGAACTGTCGGCTGTCATTGGCTCTGAAGGAGGCCAATCAGCTCTGCTCGAGCGAGACGGCATCCAAGGGAAACGGGGGCAAATAATTAATCCACCCTGTTCAATATTACAGAGAAACACCTTGTTCTCCTGCGCGATGGGCGGACATTAATTGGATATTTGAGGAGTATCGACCAGTTTGGTGAGTGATAAGGTTAACCACCCAGCACAATAAATAAGGCTCTTGCACGCTGTTGTGTTCAATGGTTTAATTGTTCTGTGTTGGATCATGAGAGTCCGGTAACTGATCTGTGCTCACTGTGCTTGATCTGCCTGCCCTCACCCTATCGACCTCACTTCAAATCTGCATTTACTGCAATAAACGGTGGTAATTACCACAAGGTAATGTCACTGGGCTAGTAATCCAGTGACACCCCCGGCTAATGCTCTGAGGTCACGGGTTCAAACCCCACCGTGGCCGTTCGTGGAAATTCAATTAAATTCATCAATCTGGAATTGTCACTAATCCCAGTAATGATGACCATGGCGACTGTCATCTATTGTCCTGAAAACCCCATCTGGTTCACTCATCTCCTTTTAGGGAAGGAAATCCGCCCACCATACCCGGCCTGGCCTACACATGACTCCAGACCCCACACGGCGCTGTGGTTGACTCTGAAATGGCCAAGCAAACCACTCCGTTCAAAGGCAATCAGGGATGGGCAACAAATGCCCAACGATGCCCGCATCCCGTGGGTGGGCACAGACTCTGCACCCGAAGGCTTGACTGCTTCTTCGAAGAGGGGGAAGCTCACTGAAGGAGCTTGTGTTTCTGAAAAATCAGGAGGATCAGCTCGCGCTTAAAGACAAAATGGGAGACCGCCTCATCGTAAAGCATCCATGTTCTATAACAGTCCGGATGCTGCTAGAGAGTACCTCCGTGCCATTGAGAGTGGGACAATTACTGTGCAAGTGTGGTGCTGTGCATTGCCAGGTTGAAACTGTAACTTGTATCTTATTGATTTGAACTCTGCAGCCAATCTGGTGGTTCACCAGACACTGGAACGGATTCACGTGGGCCAGAAGTACGGAGACATCCCTCGCGGGATATTCGTGGTGAGAGGGGAGAACGTGGTTCTGCTCGGAGAGATTGTAAGTGCGCGCGGCCTTGCGTTCAGACGGGAGGGCCGGCTGGGCCGGGAGAGCGGGTCCTCCCTTTTTCCAAACGTGCGGATTGGGAATTGTGCGCGGATCACTGAGACCGGGTCAAAGGCCCGTCCGACCGCCCCCACCCGCAGTCCACGGTGCTGTCGGGGAGGGGTTTCCAGGGGTTTGACCCCGGCGACAGTGAGGGAATGGGCGACGCATTTCCAAGGCGGGTTGGCGCGGGGCGGGGCGGGGGACCTCTGGCGACTGTGAAGGGGCGGTTCAAATATCTGGAAGAGCATTCATTCTTGCTCGTGGAGAGTGGGCCCAATCTGTTGTGAATTCCGGGCAGAGGGAGGCTTACGGGATCCCGATCTGCACGCGTTCCGGTAAATCCCTGAGGCGTCTCTCCGTCTTGGATATACCCGGAGTCGAGGACACCGGGAATGGGGAAGAGCTTGCGGCCCGGCCCCTGAAAGAAAAGCAACACTAAACTGAACTATCCTTTGACAGGATCTGGATAAGGAGAACATGTCCACCTTACAGCAGGTGACCGTTGAGAAAATTCTGGAAGAACTGCGTGCAGAGCAGGAGGTCAGGACCAAGACTGAGAAGCTGAAGATCCGGTTTTGTCAGGAGCGTGGGCTTGTCCTCCCCCACCTGGACACTCTGGACGAATATTAAGAGCAACAGAAGGGTCGGGGGTATCTCGACCTGGGATTGAAGTGAGTTTAAACCCAGCCGCCTGTTCGGGTTAACTGAAGCATTTTGGATTTTTAATTTCCTCTTTGCGAGGAAATAAATTAATTGAATTATTTATTTTCTCTCCATCGGGTGAACACTGAGGGATAAATGTACAAATGCCTCACTGCTTACGTCTCCGCCTGCTCCTGCACCTGTTCCCAATCATGTTGGCAATCTTGCCCCTGGCCAGCCTTCTGGGGAAAAATGCAGCCAAGTTCCGGAGTTTCAGCCAAGTGAAAATTCCTTTTTATTCTGAAGGAAATTTGGACCCCATCACCGGAATGATGGAGGGATGGGTTTGCAGAATGTGATCTTCCCGAAGAATTTGTACACGTGTTTAAAAAGGACAGGATTTGACTCCATGCCACCAAAGGCTGGACTTTGTGTCTGCCCAGCTCCAGTGGCGATGCTCTCTGCTCCCACGAGCCTCCCGCTGCTGTTTGAAGGCAGTTAAAGGGACACTACACCTGTTGGCTCCCACGTCCCCTTGGCTAGTTGCAGGGGTCCACAAATGCAGAGGCCATAATGTAATGTGCGTTGCCATAACGTCAATCCTGGGAGTTTCCCAATGTCGAACCGCAGGCCTTTTGACTTATCTGATGGGGTGGAGTGGCAGGGAATTGACTTTTACACCTTGTTTGTAAACTCCATCCAGGTATTGGCAGATTCAAAGTATCGGCTTGGGGCCTGTAATCTCATTCGAAGTATCAGTTCCCACAGACTTGGGGCCTACAATCTGATTTGAAGTATCAGTTCCCACAGGCTTGGGGCCTACAATCTGATTCGAAGTATCAGTTCCCACAGGCTTGGGGCCTACAATCTGATTCGAAGTATCAGTTCCCACAGGCTTGGGGCCTACAATCTGATTCGAAGTATCAGTTCCCACAGGCTTGGGGCCTACAATCTGATTCGAAGTATCAGTTCCCACAGGCTTGGGGCCTACAATCTGATTCGAAGTATCAGTTCCCACAGGCTTGGGGCCTACAATCTGATTCGAAGTATCAGTTCCCACAGGCTTGGGGCCTACAATCTGATTCGAAGTATCAGTTCCCATAGGCTTGGGGCCTATAATCTGACTCTGTTTCTTCTCTCTCTCTCTGCAGGAAAGAAATGTTTATTGTTCGGACAAGTCTCTTTTTTGGGGGGGGATGCGGGAACGATTCTGTCAAGGCCCGAATGAATCTGCCACACAGGTTTCCCCGAGGAGCGTGGAGAGCCTAGAGTGGGTCTTTCTTGACGACATCAGTCCTGACCAGGACGGTGCTGGGGGAGACTACCAGGATGTATTTACATTTTGTAAAGTGACTCTTTCCTCTTGCTATCTGTGTCTGACTGGGAAATCCCATGCGTGCGTGCGTATTTCTTTATTGTTGCCCTTTGAATCCAGTATTGCTTTTGGCATTTAATTTCCTGTTTTGTTTTTTTCCGCCACTCCCCCCTCCCAAACAGGATAGGATCATCGCTGTTTGTGTTGAATTAAGTTCAGGGACAAATCCTAGGCATGGCCAGGTCCAGCCGACGTGGGGGTTGGCCAAATTGGCCACCATTTTGGATTGATGGCCCTCCCACGATTGTCTCCTTGCGCGCTGAGTGGGAGGGAGGTACTGATACTGGCTTCAAATGGAGTTGATGTCGGCGGAGAATGTGAGATACGTATGTTTGGAAACCAGCTTGTTTTTGCGAAGTCTCATTAAAATGTTGCACCCCCTCCACTCCCCGAGGTCCTGTGGGCTTAATTATGCTCGGTTCTGGACCATTCTGTGTTTACGTGTCTTGACCATGAGTCACCAATTAAAATGGTTATTCTGAGGTTCGTTATCCATTCTCCCAGGGATCTCAACGAGTGAGTTGGGAGTTGGAACCGTCTCCTAAGCAGGGGGGGCGGGGTGGCGGGCAACCGCAACAGTATGGGAAAACTCCCCCATGTGCTCACCGTAAAAGGTTTTTCAAATAAACCTTCCAATCGAGGCCCTTAATGAAGGGGACGGTTTTAGGAGGAGGCGTTGGGGAATTGCGACCATTACTGCACACAACACATTAGAAACACAAGTGAGTGAAATGTTCGATTCCGATAATGACTTGTGAATTGACATTACGTTCTGTCTCATTTTATTCTTCTTGTTGAAGGGTATTCGCTCCCGTCAATAATCATTTTTATTACGGTCACAAGTCGGCTTACATAAACACCGCAATGAAGTTACTGCGAAAATCCCCTCGTCGCCACATTCCGACGCCTGTTCGGGTACACAGAGGGAGAATTCAGAATGTCCAATTCACCCAACAGCACGTCTTTCGGGGACTTGTGGGAGGAAACCGGAGCACCCGGAGGAAACCCACGCAGACACGGGGGAGAACGAGCAAACTCAGCACAGTCAGTGACCCAAGCCGGGAATCGAACCTGGGTCCTTGGCGCTGTGAAGAAACAGTGCTCTCCTGCCGCCAACTCCATATTGTACTGTCCTGCCATTGGAGAATGGACAGAACAGTCTATTTCTGTCTGAGGGTAATATCCGAGTGTGTTTTCACCCTACCACTGCTGCATGAGTTGCAGTTGATGACAGCAACAAGGTCTCTGCAGCCACTGTGGGTATTAGCTTGTCTGTACCTTGGTGTGTTTAACAAGTTGTGTTTAAACTGTGTCTTTTTACTGTGTTAAAACATTCCGAGCTGATTTAACAGTGATGCTCGTCCGTCAAATGTTACACCATTTGGGAGATTTCAGTGGCCAATTTTTTTGTTTTTTTTAAATGCCTGGTCAAAGAATCTGGTCTTTTGGAAGTGTCTTAAATGAGGAAGAGGTTGAGAGAGGAAATTCCGGAGCTTGAGGCCCACGTAGCTGAAAGCATGGCCATCATTCGGGGAGCAAAAAGAGGTTGGGATTGGAGCGGCGAAGAGATCTTGGAGGGTCGCAGAGGCTGGAGGAGGTTACAGAGATAGGGAGGGGTGTCGGGGCTGGAGGAGGTTACAGAGATAGGGAGGGGTGTAGGGAGCCGGAGGAGGTTGCAGAGATAGGAAGGGTTGTCGGGGCTGTGGGGGGTTGCAGAGACAGGGAGGGTTGTAGGGAGCTGGAGGAGGTTACAGAGATAGGGAGGGGTGTAGGGAGCTGGAGGAGGTTACAGAGATGGGGAGGGTTGTACAGGCTGGAGGAGGTTGCAGAGATGGGGAGGGTTATAAAGGCTGGAGGAGGTAACAGAGATGGGGAGGGTTGTAGGGGCTGGGGGAGGTTACAGAGATAGGGAGGGTTGTAGGGGCTGTGGGGGGGTTACAGAGATAGGGAGGGTTATAGGGAGCTGGAGGAGGCTACAGAGATGGGGAGGGTTGTAGGGCTGGAGGAGGTTACAGAGATCGGGAGGGTTGTAGAGGCTGGAGGAGGTTTCAGAGATAGGGAGGGTTGTAGGGGCTGTGGGGGGGGGTTACAGAGATAGGGAGGGTTATAGGGAGCTGGAGGAGGCTACAGAGATGGGGAGGGTTGTAGGGCTGGAGGAGGTTACAGAGATCGGGAGGGTTGTAGAGGCTGGAGGAGGTTGCAGAGATAGGGAGGGGTGTAAAGTCTGGAGGAGTTTACAGAGATGGGGAGGGTTGTAGAGGCTGGAGGAGGTAACAGAGATAGGGAGGGTTGTAGGGGCTGTGGGGGTTTACAGAGATAGGGAGGGTTGTAGGTGCTGGTGGAGTTTAGAGAGATAGGGAGGGTTATAGAGAGCTGGAGGAGGTTACAGAAATGGGGAAGGGTGTAGAATCTGGAGGAGGTTACAGAGATAGGGAGGATAATAGAGCCTGGAGGAGGTTACAGAGATAGGGAGGCTTGTAGGGGCTGTGGGGGGTTACAGAGCTAGGGAGGGCTGAAGTCAGAGATTGGTTTAAGACACTGATAAGCATACTAACAGTGAACATGTCGAAATATTTGAACACATGAGTGACTGCAGCCAAGCACAATTCCTTCTGCCAGGAAAATGTGTCCCGCAGGAATTCCTGCTTGTGGAGCAGTGAGGAGCGCCCTGACCTCTGTGCCACCAGCTCTGGGGTGCAGGTCCCACCTCTGGACTTGCTGCCCAAGCAAGGTGCCATCTTAACCAGGCCAAACAGGTTGATAGTCCTTCTAACAGGCCCGATGGTCAGCCATTTCTGCGTAGGCCTCAGCCAACTCCTGCAGTACTTTGCCAAGTGTCGTCATAGACCGATCTATCCATGAGAGCGTAGAGAGAGTGGATATGGATGCATGTTGAAGATCCGCCGCCCCCCCCCCCCCCATTTCTATCTCCACAAAACACTTTGTGACTAACGTCTGAGGGAAGTCCTGTCGCCAGACCGCGGCGGCCTCTGTGAAGCCTCTGATAACACTCGCTGTTATCACATTCGCACACTGGGTTTCCACACCCTCTGACTCTCGTGGTTGCATTTTTTTCACTTCGAAATCAGCCGATTCTTGACCTTGAACGGTTGTTCATCAGCGCGTTTTAATATGTTTTTTTTTTTTTTCGGTTTTACGTTTTCAGGCTTGCCAAGGTCAGTATTTACTCTGCCTGCCATCTATCCCGGCCCCTCGAAGTGAGGAGTATAACTCTGCTTGCGGTAATCTGCAGAGTGGTGGGCGAGGGCAATTGTGTTGAATTTGATCGAAGAACGTTTTCAGTTGGCCAATCCTGCCATTTAAAAGAACAAAATGTTCTGTCCCTGGACTGTCAATGGTGATTTGGAGCAAGTCGGCTGACTGGACCACAGCCTGGAGTGTTGGAATGGGAACTAGGATGGGGCCTGAGCGTGGCCTGGGGCCTGGTATCTGCGACAGAGCCTGGGGGTCTGGGATGAAATCTGGGGCCTGAGATCTGAGACGGGGCCTTGGGCCTGGGGCCTGGTTTCTGGGACAAGGCCTCTGGGACAAGGCCTGGGGCGAGGCCTGAGATCTGGGACGAAGCCTGGGATGTTGCTGTGCACCAGCTGGCTGTTTTAGGTCTCCTACATAAAGGACAATGACCGTTGGGGAATTGGACAGTGAATGGTAGAACCCTCAAGAGTATTAACAGTCAGAGAGATCTAGGTGTACAGTGTTGCCAATCGGCACCAGAGTTAACAATAATGTTGCTCTTTTTAGGAGTGGAATACTCTCCCACCAATCGACACCAATAATGTTGTCAAATTAACTAGATATGGCAGTTATTAATGATACTGCTTTTCAGAGTCCCCAGGTATCAAATGATACCGCCACAAGGCTTTACCGGATATCGATCAAAGACCAAACAACCAGTTAGTCAGTTCAAGTTCAAAGATAGTTTATTTACACACAAGATTCACTTACACATGCAACATAAAGCACTACAAGTTAAACTACACCTAACAACTACAATAACCTGTACTTAACTTCAGGGCAACCGGCTCTCTGCAGATGAACAAGACCTTTGTTTGGATCTTGCGTGGCTGGGTAGAAGAAGTGGCTTCGTTTCTGCGGGGCTCATCCGTCTGGTAGCGATCGTTGGTCTTGAATCTTCTGGTTGTAATGCTACGCTAGGATTTAGGCATAGGCCGGGGTCAAGAGAGACTGAGCACGTGGCTGTGACTCTTTTTACCCCTACAGTCCTTTTGTTCTGGGGAAATGGGCCATTAGAATGCAAACGAGCGGGGGTTTCGATCGCGTCTAGCTATCTGGGTTGCAAACACAAGCTCTGAGTGTGTCGGAGTCCTGGGTTGGCCATAATTCCCATGGTCCTTTGCAGGTGACCATCTGAGATGGCTACCGCAGGTCCACAGGTCACTGAAAGGGGCAACACAGGTGGAGAAGGTAGTCAAGAAGACATACGGCATGCTTGTCTTCATTGGCCGGGGCATTGAGTATAAGAATTGGCAAGTCATGTTGCAGCTGAAAAGAACCTTAGTTAGGCCACACTTGGAGTATAGTGTTCAATTCTGGTCGCCACACTACCAGAAGGATGTGGAGGCTTGAGAGAGGGTGCAGAAGAGATGTACCAGGATGTTGTCTGGTATGGAGCTACGAGGAGAGTTTGAATAAACTCAGTTTGTTCTCACTGGAACGACGGAGATTGAGGGGCGACCTGATAGAGGTCTACAAAATTATGAGGGGCATAGACAGAGCGGATAGTCAGAGACTTTTTCCCAGGGTGGAGGGGTCAATTACTGGGGGTCATAGGTTTAAGGTGCGAGGGGCAAGGTTTAGAGTAGATGTACGAGGCAAGTTTTTTACGCAGAGGGTAGTGGGTGCCTGGAACTCGCTGCCGGAGGAGGTGGTGGAAGCAGGGACCCAGCAGGGATTCGAACCTGGGACCCTGGCGCTGTGAAGCCACAGTGCTATCCACTTGTGCTACCATGCTGATCCCTGCAGAAATGCAAGGAAAAATGTGTTCTTTTTCTCTCTCTGTCTATTTCCTTCCTCTCTGCAGCTCTCTCTGCCCCTCTCCCTGCCCCCCTCTCTCAAGACCCTTTCTGCATTTGTCTTCCATTCCAAGTCAAAATTCTGCTTAGTGTGCAATTCTGGGGGGTCTCCCAATTGCAACCTGGGTGCAACTTCAGTTCTTTATTTGATCTGTGCTCCTTGGATAGTTCCAAATTGACAGGGTGACTCTCGTCCTCGCAAAAAGATTTTAAAAATTCCCAAGCGCGTCCAAATCAACTGCTTTCAGCTTCCCGTTCTTTCCCAAGACCTCGGAACAGGAACTCGTCACCTCCTTGGTCTCCCCTTCCCGTAAGGTCGTCATCTCCTTCAAGGCCGTGCCCGCCGGGCTCCAGTATACCCGCTGAAAGCTGAAAAGGGCAATATTCAGGATGGAGGAATATGCTGAAGATTTAACTCTCCCTCAAGTGACTCCCATCCTGTCACAAGAAATTCAGGGTCTCCGTGCTTGTAGAAAATTACAATTCGCTCAACGAGAGAACGCTTGCGAAGCACGCACGTGAACAAATCTGCGAAAAAGCTGCTGGAAAAGGTCAAAGGAAAACGAACGCAAACCGAAGCTGGCACAAAACTATTCTGGGTGAGTGAACATGGCGCTAAACTTTCCAAATCCCAGCTCCAGTAGGGATAAAAGGGTGATCTGTGCTGTTACGATACCCTAGGCTTGTGCACGAGCAATTCCAATCCCCCCCAAAGTTGCGACACAAGTGAATTAACCAATAATTCTGATAAAAATACCCGAAGCTTTTGGCCCTTGGCCGCCCAGTAATTACACTCACCAGGTTTGTAAGTTTAAACACAATTACTGTTTATTTAGACCAGACATTGTCAAACTCAGGGGCGCGACCGTGGGTGTCGGGAGGGTCACACGCAGCAGCCGGCTTTTAATAATGCCGGCTGCGAGCGGCCTTCAAAATGGCCAGGAACAGATTTTAAAAATTTGGCCGCACTGCGCATGCGTGCCTGATCATCACTCGATTGCGATCTGCATGCGCACCGATGATCGGGCACGCATGCGCAGTGCGGCCGCATTTTTTTAAATATGGTCGCAGCCTTTTTTTTTCCCCAAGTTCGGGGGGGACCAAAGGGACCGTTGGGGCCAAAGGGACCCAAAACCATTAGCTTCAATTTTGTCAGCAACAAACAAGGTAAGAGAAAATGGTGGATCGTGCAGGTTAGCTGGCGTGGGCCGCAAAGGTCGGCCAGCATAGGTCGCGATGGTGGCCGGCGTGGGTCGCGAAGGTCGGCCGGCGTGGGTCGCAAAGGTCGGCCAGCATAGGTCGCGATGGTGGGTGGCGTGGGTCGCGAAGGTCAGCCGGCGTGGGTCGCAAAGGTCGGCCAGCATAGGTCGCGATGGTGGGTGGCGTGGGTCGCGAAGGTTGGCCGGTTGATAAAAATGGGTCCCCGGAAAAAAAGTTTGAAAAACACTGATTTAGACCAGGAACTAACTACAATGAAATATGCAGCAAATACAACTGGTTAACTATTAGCTGATTCTAATCCCCATTTTAACCTGCTCTCACCAGCCGCACACACACCAGACAGACAAACACTGAGTGGTTGAAAGGGTTAAAAATCATCAGTGAAAGGAAAAAGAATCTTTGCTTCAGATGATAGTTTTCAGCACACCTTCACAGCACGCTTGCGGGTTAAAGTCTCTTGTTTGCAGCCCGTAATGGTCTTCTCTGTAGATTCCTTCATTGCGGTCAGAGGTATAGCAGTCCCAGCCTTTCTGGAGCGAGAAAGAGTAGGTTCTGGTCTTTTTTTTTTGTAGCCTGTAATGGGTTTTCTGCCAAGTTCAGAAACACAGCATTGACAGCGGCTTTTCAGGAGCAAGAGAGATGTAGCATTCTTGCCTCTGTACTCCCAGAATCCGAACTGAGACTCCTTGGCACTCTGAAAAGAATTCCACTGGGATGGGACCCAATCACCGCCTGTTATCAAGGAGAGTACAGCCTTTTATGCCAATTCATTGACCACCAGCCAATCAATCAAACTGAGTCCTACTTCATCTCTCTCTCTCTCTCTCTCTCTCTCTCTCTCTCCAGTGACCAAAGTTAGCAGTTTCTTTTGAAACCACCACAGATTAGCAAAGCGATCTCTCCTGTAACCTCCGGACTCTTCTGCTTGCATTAAAGATGCATGTCCATCACAATCCATGGATCAAAAATAATGTGAATACGAAAGAAAGGGGAAATAATGGGATAAACAGCAAGGGCCCTTCCAGTGGCAGAATGGGTAGTTTTTTTCCACTTGCAATAGCAAATCTACGAGCTCGTAACAGAATGAACAAACTGGAACTGATGAGAGAAGCCACAATTCTAACTATGTTGGCAGGAACTAACCCCCACTGACGATCAAAGAAAACAGACACCTGAAATTTTGAAAACCATAGAGCCCTGGGTGAATGATACATATGAGTGCTACGTATTCAGCACTAGAGCTCAAGGTGAACAGGAAACCATTGATTGCTATGTCACTGCAGTAACACAACTTGCAGAATAATGTGAATTCTGACAGCTAATACGCAACCCCTCCGTGAGAGAGTGTGTACTGCAAGAGGGGAAACCCCACGCTCACGGAAGCAAAAGGCGAGTGTAGAAGTGCTGAGCTTGCACAGCAGCCAAGGACGGACATTATACTGAGAGACATTCCAGGCCAAACGGGCAGTGCAATTGCAGACAAAGGGCAGAATGCAAATACTGTGGTGTGTTCCACGCAAAGGTAAAAGAAGAGATAGACGTTTACATTCCCCAACAATGGCAACAACTGCCACAGAGAAAACACTCTCCAGACCAACAACCATACTAATTAAAGACCTGTGCATGGTCTGACTGGAAGAACAAACAATTGTTGATGCCTGTGCACACTTTGGGTACAATGGATAACTTGGGTAACACATAGTTACTCATGAATGTACGTACAAGTGTGTCTTGCGTTCGTTAGGAAAATGAGGGATGTTTAGCTCATGAAAAGGATGTGTTTGGGTTTTGAAATGCAACTGTGTATGTCCTATTGGACTTGCCATGTCAAGTGACCTCTGCCATGAGACACTCCGGACAGGCCAGTTCAATAAAGATCGAAGCAAAGAAGCAGTCTTTAAAAAACAGGAAGTCCACCATCCAATCTTTATTCCTTCTTTTTCTGTCACTTCGACCTTGCTCCTGTGTGATACGTGACAAGCTGGCCATTCAGCCCATGGCGAAGACCCTTTGCAAAGTGGTGGAAAGGCGTTGTGAATATATCGGTGCCAGTCTCTCCGGCAAGATGGTTTTCTGGTCATTCTCGCGGAGCAGGCGGTGGGAGCAGCCATGTTGCCTGAAAAGCGGGAGGTGGGGGAAACGGCGGAGATGAAAACTTGGGAAGGGACTGGTACTGGTTGGAATTGATCTTGGCCAACAGAAAATGCGACGCCAGCACTGACCGGTTTTTGCCTACCCCCACCCCTCACGGTATATTCCCCCCCCCCCCCGGGATATTCCTTTTCTCCCCCCCCCCCCCCCCCCCCACCGGGACATTCCCCCACACACACTGGAATATCCTTGCCCCACTGGAATATCTCCCCCCCCCCCCCCACTGAAGTATTCTCCCTCCATCCACTGGAATATCCCCCCCCCCACTGGAATATCCCCCCCCCCACTGGAATATGCCCCTCCACTGGAATATCCCCCCGCCCAAGAATATCACCCTCCCCACTGGAATATCCCCCCACCCCCACTGGAATATTCCCCCCCCACTGGAATATGTTCCCCACTAGAATATCCCCCATCGACTGGAATATCCCCCCCCCCCAACAGGAATATGTTCCCCAGTGGAATATACCTCCACCACTGGAATATCCCCCTCCCCACTGGAATGTCCCTCCCCCACCACTGGAATATCCCTTTCCTTCCCACCCCACTGGAATATCCCCCCTCCCCTCTGGAATATCCCCCTCACTGAAATATCCCCCCCAACTGGAAAATCCCCCCCAACTGGAATACCCCCCCCACTGGAATATCCCCCTCACTGGAATATCCCCCTCACTGGAATATCCCCCTCCACTGGAATATCCCCCCACTGGAATATCCCCCTCACTGGAATATCCCCACCCCCCACTGGAATATCCCCACCCCCCACTGGAATATCCCCACCCCCCACTGGAATATCCCCCCCCCACTGGAATATCCCCCTCCACTGGAATATTCCCCCCCACTGGAATATACCCCCACTGGAATATACCCCCACTGGCATAATAACCCCCCCCCCACTGGAATATCCCCCCCCCACTGGAATATTCCCCCGCCACTGGAATATCCCCCCCGCACTGGAATAGCCCCCCCCACCACTGGAATATCCTCCCCCACTGGAATATGTTCCACACTGGAATATACGTCCCCCACTAGAATGCCCCCCCCCACTGGAATATCCCTCCCCCCCCACTGGAATATCCTCCGCCCCACAGGAATATCCCCCCTCACTGGAATATCCCATCCCACTGGAATATCCCCCCTCCCCTCTGGAATATCCCCCTCACTGGAATATCCCCCCCCCCCCACTGCAATATCCCCCCTCCCACTGGAAAATCCCCACCCAACTGGAATACCACCCCCCCTAACTGGAGTCCCCCCCCCCCACTGGAATATCCCTTCACTGGAATATCCCCCTCCACTGGAATATCCGCCCACTGGAACATCCCCCCCCCCACTGGAATATCACCCCCACTGGAATATTCCCCCCCACTGGAGTATACCCCCACTGGCATAATAACCCCCCCCCACTGGAATATCCACCCCCCACTGGAATACCCCACCCACTGGAATATCCCCCCCCCATCCACTGGAATATCCCCCCCCATCCACTGGAATATCCCCCTCCCCTCTGGAATATCCCCCCCCCGCACTGGAATATCACCCCCCCACTGGAATCCCCCCCCCCACTGGAATATCCTCCCCCCCCCCACTGGAATATCCTCCCCCCCACTGGAATATCCTCCCCCCACTGGAATATCCCCCCCAACTGGAATATCTTTCTCCCCCCCCACTGGAATATTCCCCTCCCATGGGAATATCCCCCCACTTGAATATGCCGCCCCACTGGCATATCTTCCCCCCCCCATTGGAATATCCCCCCACCCACTGGAATATCCCCCCACCCACTGGAATATCCCCCCACCCACTGGAATATCCCCCCACCCACTGGAATATTCCCCCCCCCACTGAAATATCCCCCCCCACTGGAATATCCCCCTCCGACTGGAATACCCCCCCCCCAACTGGAATATTCCCCCACTGGAATACCCCCCCTGGAAATATCCCCCTCCCCCCCCCACTCGAATACCCCCTCCCCCCCACTGGAATACCCCCCTCCCACTGGAATATCCCCCTCCACTGGAATATCCCCCCCCCGGCATATCCCCCCTCCAATGGTATATGTCAGAAGTGAGTGACTTTCAGGTGGATGCCATTGGCTGGAAAAGGTGTCTTTTTTGGGCGGGGAGGGGAGTTAAAGGGGCTCCGCTGGGGAGGGTGAGTGACAGGCGCTACAGCAATGCAAGTCCTCCCCGGCTGCATGTTCCGTGGCTGTTTGCAGCCAGCCCTTGTGGGGGCGGGAATGACGCAGGGATTGACGTCAGCAGGGGGGGTGGAGACCACGCCCTCTCTGGGCTCTGGCCACGCCCCTCCACCCCCCAGCCAGCCTGTGGAACGTTGTGTATCCAAAGAGGGGAAATGACAATTGGAGCGCGGCGGATACATTGTGTCGGCGGAGAGGGGATTCCCTGAAGGAAACTGACAGAGCTGCCTGGTCTCTCACTCTGCACCTGGGAGACTGCAAACCCCTTCCCCACCCCTCACACCTCCTCCAGGTCACAGCCCCCCCACCCCAGAGCTGCTGCACGACCCTCCCCTCCCTCCCCTCACATACACAAATGGAGCTGGAGAACATTGTCGCCAACACCGTGTTGCTGAAGGCGAGGGAAGGTAAGCAAAGCCAGCCCCAGCCTCCCTTGGTGGGCATTTGGGAAGTTTCAGCCCCCCCCAAAAAAGGGAAAGGTGGTGGGAATTGAAGTGGGGGGGGGGGGGGAGGTGGCTAAAATGGACTGTTTCTATCTCAAAACCCAGGAGTGTTGTCTGTGGGGGTAAGTGGGGGGGGTGGGGGGGGGGGGACTCCGGAAATGCAGCAGTGTTTGTGTGTGTGGGGGGGGGGGGGGGGTGTAAGAGGATCTTGTGGTTTGTGTCAGTGTCAGGTCTTCCTGTTTTGCTCTTGCATTTTGTGGGTGATGATAATGTGTGTGTGTGTGTGTGTGTGTGTGTGGGGAGGGTTCCTTCACACCCTGGGTTCCTCCTGCAGGAATGACACAGAGACAGAGAGAGAGCATTTGCAATTTAGGTGGTCAATTCAACCTCACTCCAACCGCTTGCTTTCCCATTTGCTGGATTATCAGTGGGGTTTGATTGGAAACTCTGAAGTGTGTGACATCTTCTTTGCTCGGTGGAGTCAAGACTGTGCTCGGGAGGGAGGGGGGGCTGATTAAAGTTCGCAGGAGCTCACAACTGTGGCCATCATTCTTTGGGAGTTCGCTCATGTGATTCTCTCCTATCTTGAGTGTCAGTGGTTTTTGTGGTTTCACGATGCTCCACTTTGCAAAACTCCAGTCAAGGTGAGGGAGTGCTGCACTGTCAGAGTTCAGGATGAGGAGCTGGACCCGCTTTGTCCTCTTAGGAAGAGGCTGGGCCCCTCCAGCCTCTTCATAGAATAATAGAATTTACAGGCAGAAAGAGGCCATTCGGCCCATTGAGTCTGCGCCGGCCCTTGGAAAGAGCACCCGATTTAAGCCCACGCCTCCACCCCATCCCCATAACCCAGTAACCCCCACCAAAACTTTTTGGACATTAAGGGGCAATTTAACGTGGCCAATCCACCCAACTTGCACACCTTTGGACTGTGGGTAGAAACCGGAGCACCCGGAGGAAACCCACGCATAGAGCGTGCAGACTCCGCACAGACAGTGACCCAAGCCGGGAATCGAACCTGGCACCCTGGAGCTGTGAATCAACTGTGCCAACCACTCTGCTACCGCCCTTTTAATGCGATCGACTGACTGATCTGTGGCCGAATTCTGTTCAGGACTGAGAGCGCAAGGTTCCCCCCCCCCCCCCCTTCAGAACACGGGTTGCTGCAAACACTGTGGGGGCAGAACGAGGGGAAGCTGAGTTCATGTGCCAGCCCCGCGGCCTCCCGTCAGATCCCACGGGAGCTGCCTCAAACTCCATCCGGGAAAACTGTCCACTGTTTACCCCTCGACCACTTCAAAATGGCTGCTGATCCGGTCATTACCGGTCGGGCCTATTGGATCGTGCCGGGTGGCAGACGGCGCGTTTACGCCACGACAGCAGTGACCGTGCTTTGCCCCAGTTCCGTGGGCCCTCCCTCCTGGGTCACTGTGCGGAGTCTGCACATCCTCCCCGTGTCTGCGTGGGTTTCCTCCGGGTGCTCCGGTTTCCTCCCACAGTCCAAAGATGTGCAGGTTAGGTGGATTGGCCGTGATCAATTGCCCTTAGTGTCCAAAATTGCCCTTAGTGCTGGATGGGGTTACTGGGTTATGGGGATAGGGTGGAGGTGTTGACTATGGGTAGGGTGCTCTTTCCAAGAGCCGGTGCAGACTCGACGGGCCGAATGACCTCCTTCTGCACTGTAAATTCTATGAGAAAGGGCAAAATATCTGGTTTCGAAACAGAATTGTCAACTTCGCCAGCCTCCCCTGCATTTCCCCTTCAGGAGCCTTGTTGCAGAGAGGAGGCAGTTCTTTGTTAGCGCTGGTGTCGAGGGACCTTGTCCGTTCCACTTGAATATAATGGTGGTGCACTCAGTCGCAAAGCAGCGACCGTTGATTTGTCTAAATAGTGGGGCAGGGGGGTGGGGATTATTTTCCACTTGTACTTGGAGAAAGCACAGTTGATTCTTTAAACACCCAAGTGATTGTGCAGTTGAGGAAGGATGTTGTGGTCGGTGCCGTTGGGGCGGTTTGGCGGTTAGCACTGCTGCCTCACAGCGCCAAGGTAGATTTTGGTTCCGGCCTTGGGTCACTGTCTATGTGCAGTTTGTGCCTTCTCCCCCGGGTGCTCCGGTTTCCTCCCACAGTCCAAAGATGTGCAGGTTAGGTGGATTGACCATGATAAATTGCCCCTTATAGAACATACAGTGCAGAAGGAGGCCATTCTGCCCATTGAGTCTGCACGGACCCACTGAAGCCCTCACTTCCACCCGATCCCCACTTCATCAACCGGAACGCACCTCTCCCAAACGTGTCTCCGCCTTCAAGCGTTGGAAACCCAAGTTTCTGCAACCTGCCTTCATCATTCACCTGCTCACCCCTGTCGCCATTCAGGTAAACCAAAACGGCAATCGTTTTGAGACACCTTGTTCGAGGCATGACGTCTCTCCTTGCTGGTATCCAATCTCCTTGAGATAAAGCACTCTGCACGCCCGAGGCATGGATCTGGCCGCTGGATCCGCCAACTTCTGGCTGAGGGACAGTTTCTATCTGCACGGGCTGTCACGCATTCACCTCCGCTCTTTATCCCTGCCATCGAAAGTGCATGGCTCCCCCCACCCCCACCCCCACATGGACCTCCACCTGCTGTAGTTCTTCTCCCTCCCTCCACTTGTCATCTCCTATTAACCCACCCACCCAGTCGATTGAGCCTCCCACCCACGTACCTTGTCGTGACTTGCACCTGTCACTGATGGTGAGGGACAGGTCCTTGGGGAGCGCCAATTGACACCTCCCAATCCCAGAACGTTCTCCTCAAGCCCCTCCTGCGTGCCTCCACTTGTGCAATGGGCTTCCCGGGCAACAGCGGATGCTTACCTCCAAGGTCGGCACGCCCGTAGAATTTCTACAGTGCAGAAAGAGCATCCTATTTCGGCCCACTCCCCTGCCGACCTAATCTGCACATCTTTGGACACTTGGGGGCAATTTAGCTAAGCAAATCCACCTAACCTGCACATCTTGTGAGGGAACCCTGTTGAATTCCTTGTGTCAGTCAAGTTCATGGAAGCACACATGGGTGCAACTCGATCTACCGGTATAACACCGTAATCGTGGCAGTACGAGATGCTGAAGCCTCGACAGCACCTCGTTAATGTCTTCGAGCCAACCGTGCATGTTTCTGTGTTGGCTCAGTATTAGTCATTGGGATGGTAGTTTGGAACCTGGGCTGCCACACCGATGGAGGAAGTGGCACTAATCTCGCTATAATGAGGGGTGGGACAGATACCAACCAGCTGAGCTGATGGGTTTGCTCCTGGGTGGACATTGCGCCCTCCCTCCATCGCCTCACTTCACCGTTGATTCAGCTGAGATAGAAAAGCAGAACAATTAGCCACTTGGCGATCTCCTTTGGCCATCCCTGCGATTGGTTTGACTGCTCGATACGCGCTTGCTAGGTGACTTGTACATACTGAATTCTCCCTCTGTGTACCCGAACAGGCGCCGGAGTCTGGCGACGAGGGGTAACATCATTGCAGTGTTAATGTGAGCCTTCTTGTGACACTAACAAATTTATTATCGTGCCTCTGGTTTTAAAAACGAGCCTAATGATGAGGCTGCACGGTGGCACAGTGGTTAGCACCGCTGCCTCACAACGCCAGGGCCCCAGGTTCGATTCCCGGCTTGGGTCACTGTCTGTGCGGAGTCTGCCCGTGTCTGCGTGGGTTTCCTCCGGGTGCTCCGGTTTCCTCCCACAGTCCAAAGATGTGCCGGTTAGGTGGGGCTGCAGAGACAGGACGGGGGAGTGGGTCTAGGTAGGGTGCTCTTTCAGTGGGTTGGTGCAGACTCGATGGGCCGAATGGCCTCCTACTATAAATTCTATTATCTGTGTTCCTTTGGTGCAGGGCCTGCCTTTCCAAGCGGAGAGGTTACCACCTCCCAGCGTTTCCCACCTGTGCCCAGACCCCTCCACTACCCACCTTACTAAAACCCGCGGCTACCTCCTTCACTTTGAGCTGGGGCCTGTATTTTCCTCATTGACCCGCTCAACAACATAAAGACCAACTTCGGATTCGAGGCCCTCGTTCTTTCTTAACTCCCCTTGCTCTACGTTTGTGCTTTTCTGGAGGATTTCGGGATGTTTCACAACCTCCCAGGTTTCTCCCAGAAGTGAGTCAATTTGCAATGGTCCCTTTCCATCCGGAGACTTTGATTTAATTCTGTTTGAATGCCGTTCCACGCCTGCTTTGCTTTGAATAAGATCCAAGCAAGTGTCATTGTGGCTTGGTTCTTGAAATCCAGAGCTGGGTCTCTGCTGGTGTCAGGGTTGAGAAAGTGTTGTGTTCAAGAGCGAGCGCTTGTCTCGATGTCAGGACAGGTCGGTCGTGATTGGTCAGCACTGTTGACCAGTTGACTGAGGCGACGATCCCGTAATATACTGAGGTGGAGCCTCCATTTGCGTTTGATTGCAATTGATTGTCTCATTGCTTCCCTTTTTAAAAAAAACCTATTTTATTACAAACATGTATCTAAACAGGTCACAGCGAACAAACACCCCGGGAAACATTCTTCCCAACTATCAACTATACAGTCTGTACAGATTCTCCACCCCCCCCCCCCCCCCCCCCCCCCCCCCCCCCCCGCTCCTCAAACACGGTCACAAACATCCCCCACCTTTCCTCAAACCCCCCTGCTGAGCTCCTTAA
Source organism: Scyliorhinus torazame (assembly GCF_047496885.1). Lineage (NCBI taxonomy): Eukaryota > Metazoa > Chordata > Chondrichthyes > Carcharhiniformes > Scyliorhinidae > Scyliorhinus > Scyliorhinus torazame. Next base: position 21,942,872 of record NC_092726.1, read on the forward strand.
CTCATACTTTACCTTCTCGAACCGCAGGAGGTCGCACAGGTCACCCAACCAAGCTGCTGCCCCCGGTGGCGATGCCGACCGCCACTCCAGCAAAATCCGCCGCCGTGCAATCAGAGCGGCGAAGGCCACAACATCGGCCTTCCTCCTCTCCATGAGCTCCGGCTTCTCTGAGACCCCGAATATCGCCACCAAAGGGTCCACCTCCTCCTCCACTATCCTGGCTAAGACCGCGAACACTCCCGCCCGGAATCTTCCCAATTTTTCACAACCCCAAAACATGTCCGTGTGATTCGTTGGCCCCCGCCGAATGTGCGAACAGCTTTGACAAAAGAGTCACCCAGACTCGAAACGTTGGCTTCCTCCTCCTCTCTCTCCGCAGAAGCTGTCCGATCTGCTCAGATTGTCCTGTATTTTCTGCTTCTGTTTTGTTTTGGGCGGCACGATAGCACAGTGGCTAGCACTGTTGCTTCACAGCTCCAGGGACCCAGGTTCGATTCCCGGCTGGGGTCACTGCCTGTGCGGAGTCTGCACGTTCTCCCCCGTGTCTGCGTGGGTTCCTTCCGGGTGCTCCGGTTTCCTCCCACAAGTCCCAAAGATGGACGGGGTTAGGTGGATTGGCCGTGAAAAATTGCCCTTAGTGACCAAAAAGGTGAGGTGGCGTTACTGGGCTCCGGGGATGGGGTGCTCTTTCCAAGGGCCGGTACAGACTCGATGGGCTGAATTCCGCCTCCGCAGTAAAGTGCCCCCCCCCCCCGCCCACACACACACACACACTGCTGCTCTTGACTCAAATCGACCTCTGACCAGATTTGGGCTCAAACCTGGGCGTTGTCATGTTTGGCTTGCGTTGGGGCCTTGTTTGCAAATGTGTCTCTGAAGCCTGTGCGCCTGAGAATGTCCATGGTGTTCAAATGTTCACCTCTGCCCAGGCACTTGAGGAGGTTTCAAGCAGTTTCCAAGTGTTGATGGAGCAGTGCTCCACCCAGAGGTTGTGCAAGTCGCGTTGAGAAGGAATTTCTCCACGCTCTGCCGGGCTGGCTGTGTCATTTGATCTCGGATCGTGTGCCCGCCAAGAATGCGGGTTATTTTTTTTGCATTGGCGGCTGGCAGCCGCTTAGCTGGGAACCTTGTGTGCGAGGTCTTTGAGGGAAGTCTGTCTCGGAGACACAGTAGCATCCTGTGGCGTCTGCCCTTTGCGCCATGTTTGAGACGCTGCTGGTAGCATTGGGCTGGGATCCGGGCCTAGTTGCAGGGCCTCGGTTTTGACAACAGGGAGGGGCCGAGGGGAAGTACGGGGTGATTCTACATCGCGGCTAAATAAAGGAGAGAAGCAAGGTCCATCAGAATTGGGAAAGGACGGCCGCTTAACGTTTCAGACGGACAATCGGGCCAAATGGACACGTTTGAACTCACTTGAACGACGAGAATAAAATCAAACTGCTGCTGGTGCCGGAGATCGGAATAAAAAAAACAGAAAATTCCGGAAAAGCTCAGCAGGCCTGGCAGCAGCTGTGGAGAGAGAAACCGAGTTAACGTTTCGAGTCCTTGTGACGCTTCTTCAGAACTTGCATGTTCACTTTTACGACGTATGGAATCTATACAGTGCAGGATCGAGATTGGATTGGATTTGTTTATTGTCACGTGTACCGAGGTACAGTGAAAAGTATTTTTCTGCGAGCAGCTCAGCAGATCATTTCGTACATGAGAAGAAAAGGGAATAAAAGAAAATACATAATAGGGCAACACAACATATACAATGTAACTACAAAAGCACTGGCATCGGATGAAGCATACAGGGTGTAGTGTTCATGAAATCTCCCTCTGGGAGAGCACCTCACCCAGGCCCACTCTCCCGCCCTCTTCCTGTGACCCGACCTAACCTGCACGTCTTTGGACACTAAGGCACAATTAATCATGGCCAATTCACCCAAACCTATGCATCTTTGGACTGAGAGGAAACCGGAGCAGCCGGAGGAAACCCCCACAGACACGGGGAGAACGTGCAGACTCCGCACAGACAGATCACCTGAGGCTGGAATTGAACCTAGGCCCCTGGAGGCGTGAGGCAGCTGTGCTAACCACTGTGCTGCCCAGGTGTCCCTCAGGCAGACGTGTCGTACGACACATTGCTCGACGTGACACAAATTCTCTTTATTGACCGTCCCAATCCACGAGAGTTTCCAACCCAGATTTAGCCCACTGCTCGAGGTTCAATTCCCCGATGCGCTGTGGTGGGATTGGATTTCATGTCTCTGGAGCATCTCTCGTTATCTGACCCCTTGCATCACCGTGACCCTCTCGTTCCCACGAAGAATAGCCCTCTGGGAGAAGAGAGCAGAGGACATCTGCTGTGCGACAAAGCCTTGAGGTAGAGTTGGAGGATTCACGCCCGGGGCACATACTTGAGACGTGAAGTGGTGCGGGAAAGATCTATTACTGTTGGTGATGTGGGCGGGCGGCAGTTAACACATTCTTAACCTCTTCCTCCGTTCTCTATTCAGCTGACTACATTGACGGAAGCAACCAGAACCGTCACTTTAACAAACACAAACAGACAGATCGTTCCCAGGCTCTGATCTGCCCTGACAAAACAACCTTTTGAAGTGCATTTGGATTTGGCACGAACCGTACAGCGAGGGGTTAATTTAATTAAAGACCCTGACTGTCAATCTTGATTCGGAGCAGGGTGTCACAGAGCCCTCTAAGCTCCCGTTGTTTACTTTTTTGGAGAGTCGGACGATCCCAGAAGTCCCGATTAAATAGAGTGCATGGGAAAAGGCATATTGACATTCCTCACTGCTCCTTGAGCATGTGGGGGGCGACAGCGCTGAACGGGCCAGTCGAGTCCGTTTTCGGCGCGTCGACACGGCAATTTCGCACAGCAAGGTGCCGCGAAACAGCACTGAGGTGATGGCTGGGTCATCATATCTCTTTAATGCTCTTGGGCGAGAGATGATCTTTATTATTGTCACAAGTTACATTAACGCTGCAATGAAGTTACTGTGAAAATCCCCTAGTCGCCACACTCCGGCGCCTGTTCGGGTACACGGAGGGAGAATTCAGAATGTCCAATTCACCTAACAAGCACGTCTTTCGGGACTTGTGGGAGGAAACCGGAGCGCCCGGAGGAAACGCGCGCAGACACTGGGGAGAACGTGCAGACTCCGCACGGACAGTGACCCAAGCCGGGAATCGAACCCGGGACCCTGGAGCTGTGAAGCAACAGTGCTAACCCACTGTGCTACTGTGCCACCACATAAATAGGGCCTCGGAGGGAACGCGGCAGCTCCACTTGGAGCCGTGCCATGGGATCTCTGAGAGAAGAGACGTTTAATGTCTCATTGTAGGCTGCTTCCTTCTGTTTCGGAATCCGGACCAAATCTCCAATTCTGGTCAAGACCCCGGAACAGAACCCAACTATTTGCATTTGGTAAAACACTGTGGAAATGTTACTGCGCCACAGGAGTGATAACACTGACCAAAACACAGGTTTTATATTAAAACAAAGTTTAATTTGAACACAGAATGGAGTACATTAGCAACAAAGAAAATAGCTTTGCAGTTGCAACATCACAACTTGTTTCCTGAAGCCTGCCTCTACATTCCAATTAAGCAAGCCCATATATTTCAAGTACCTCTTGTGTATGAAGTTAATAACCCGGTTTTACTTGGTGCAGAGTCCTTGGAGAGAGAGCGAGCCCTTTTCGGATCGAACTGAAATCGCTTCTGCTCAACCTAGTGGGCAATTGCTTTTTCCATATAGACCTGGCCCCTCCTATTAGCTGCACCAGATGCGCTCAAAGCACACAGCATTCTTTTGACTCTTGTTGCACGGCGCGCCTTCATTCGTTTAGCCAGGCTCGAGCTGTTGAACCATTACATTCGCTCTCGATCTGCAAGTCGGCCGTTTGGCCCTTTGAGCCTGCTCCGCCGTTCATTATGCTCACGGCTGATTCGCTATCTCCACTCCATACTCCTGCCCTCCCGCCATTCCCCTTGATGCCTTTGGGGTGTACGTACGGCTTTTGGGGCCTTGTGCGAGCTCGGGGCAGCCTGGTGCCTTGTCTGGGGGGAGGAATCAATGCCGCCACATATAAGTGAGCTGATTCTTTGACCTGGCAGTTAACCCGATGCCTTTTATTTGTGGTTATGTTTGTCAGCCATTATTCTATTTGGATGAAGCCGCAAATTCCCAAGTTTTATTCCCAAGATGTATGGTTGTTTTGGCAGCTGTTTCAATACTTGGCCTTTGTTTCTTTTCCCTGGAGGTTGTCTTCCTGCATCTTTTTACTGGTTTAAATGCTCCCTCGTTCGAGCACTGTCGTTTTACCCGACCCCCTCTGCCTGGGAGGGCAAGAAAAGCATCTCCTCTAGTCTCCAGCCCAATTCGCTGCTGATCCTTTCCCAGATTTCGGAGTTTGGGCTCCCGCTGGAAGCACGCCTGACCTTTTTGAGATGCTTCCGACCCCACCCACCCCGACTCCCATCCATCGTCTCCATTGAGCCCAAGTTAAAAGATGGACGTCCGCGAGCGTGGTCAGCGATATCGCAGAGAACGCCCAGGGCGTCGTTGCGGCTTGGTGCTGTAGTGCCCGCGAGTTGTATGCCCAGTCACCTGGGCACCGGCGGGCATGCAGGCCACCTCGATCTTCCATGAGCTGATCGGCAGGAGCAATTCTCCTTCCTTCCCCGCCTCGTCTCGTTGCCCTTGCCGTGAAATTCGAGGCCTTGTTGGGCACGGCCGGCTCTCACCCCGAGTGCACCTTCCTTTCTCTCGTGCAGCGGGCAACTTGGGGAGCAAGCTCGGAACTTGGACACTGGGCCCCCACTCACATTTTTTTATTAACGCGGGCAAGTTTGAGAAATCGAAGTTAATAAGCCCTGATTTCCAGTCCGACAACGCAGAATCACTGAGTGTCTTGAAGACAGAGATAGATAGGTTCTTGATTCATCAGGGGGTCAGGGGTTATGGGGAGAAGGCAGGAGAATGGGGATGAGAAACACCAGCCATGATCGAATGGCGGAGCAGACTCGATGGGCCGAGTGGCCTAATTCTGCTCCTGTGTCTCTCGGGGCCGAGAAAATCCAGAGTAAATGGCGAAGGAATGCGGAGCTCACTTTGCGAAGGAGTGGGGACCCAGAACCAGGTCTCCATGGTTATTAATTCCCACTCCAGTCTGAATTGAGATTGCCAACTTCCTATCTCGAAATTATAATTCAGGCAAGGGGCCTAAACTGAAGCAAATTTGGTCCGGTTACGATGGCCCACTCTCGCTTCTGTCGTCCATTTTGTACTTGGGACCATTTGTAGGCTATGGGAACAAACAAATTTGTCCCACAATTTGAATGAAAGAACTGTTAATCGGAGGAAAGTTAGGGCTTGTTGTTGGACTCTCCAACACTAAGGGTATTCAAATGGTCATTGGATAGACATATGGACGATAAGGGAATAGTGTAGATGGGCTTTAGAGTGGTTTCACAGGTCGGCGCAACATCGAGGGCCGAAGGGCCTGTACCGCGCTGTAATGTTCTCTCTCTGTCGAGACAGAACATGCAAGAGAAGACTGCAAGTTGATGCTTTATTCCCTCAAATCTTTTCCTGCCTTTGTTTATCTTCAAGAACCATTTGCCAAAACCCTTTGTCTGTTCAACCATCTCCTCTTCAAACACTTCCTGTTGCTCAATTGATCGAGTTCCATGTCAAGGTGAACTTTGATTGGCTCTGCATGCTAACATTGAAGTCTTTGTTTTATCAATTCTGGCCTTGTGTGGGCCGCAGGTAAGGGGAAGGTTTTATTGCCCTTTGTATTTACCCCGAGTGAAAATGGCGGCCAGCTGCCCCCCTGCTTTCTTCAGCTATTGCAGTCTGTTATTTTTTTATTGTGTGTCTGAGTGGGTCGTTGAACGTAACAGTGAGGATGTTGTGCTTTGGTTAGAGAGGTCATTGGTGAGATCCCGTCTGTGTGCAGTTTTGGTCTCGTTATTTAAGGAAGGATTGGACCAGTTCAGAGGAGGCTTACTAGAAGGAGTGGGTTGCCTTCGGAGGGAAGACTGGGCTGGTTTCCAGTGGAGTGTATAAGAGTGAGGGGTGACTGGATTGAAGTGTACAAGATCCTGTACGGTATTGATAAGGTGGGCGTGGAGAGGATGTTTTCGAGGCGCAGTGAAAAGTATTGTTCAGCGTACAGTCCAGGCAGATCGTTCCATACAGGAAAGACAAAGGACATACAATAGATACACATTGTAAATACATAGACATAGGGTGAAGCATACGAGTGTAGTACTACTCAATAGAGAAGATGTGTGGAGAGATCAGTTCAGTCCATAAGAGGGTCATTCAGGAGTCTGGTAACAGTGGGGAAGAAGCTGTTTTTGAGTCTGTTCGTGCGTGTTCTCAGACTTTTGATCTCCTGCCCAATGGAAGAGTGAGTAAGCCGGGTGGGAGGGGTCTTTGATTATGCTGCCCGCTTTCCCCAGGCAGCGGGAGGTGTAGATGGAGTCAATGGATGGTGAGGTACACTCAATAATGATGCTTGGAGATTAAACTGTAAAGAAGGCTTTATTAGGCTAATAACTATGCTACAGATTTGGACGAGAGCTGACTGCTACACAGACCATGAGGCAGGCCTTTATGTATGGCTCCCAGATGGGCGGAGCCAGAGGCGGAGTCCCCAGGGTTCCAAGCCTGGTCTTAAAGGGGGCATCACCTTACATGATGATAAGGCAGTAACCGTTCATCACATTCACCCCCTGTTTAAAAAGGAGTCCGGCGGGGGTGAAGTGTCATCATAGGTCCATCCGTCTCGGTGGCCGGATCGTCCTCCTCGATCTCCTCAGTTCGGGCGGTGGTGCGGCGGGCACGGACGTCCCGGTTGAGGGCACATCCGGGAGCACAGCGGTCGGAGCTTCGGTCCGGGTCGGGGCAGAGGAAGTAGGCAGGGCCGGGGGTAGCGGAGCCGGCGCCGCCGGGGTGTGTAAAGGGGGGGTGCAAGGGGGGGGCGCACGGTAGGAGCTCACCAACGGGTGGTAGGGCCGGAAGGGGGTGTGTTGTAGGGGGCGACGGGTCCTGCAGGGGAGCGGCGCGGGAAGGGGCGTCTGTGGTGGAGGATCCAGCGGGTGCCAGATCCCGGAGGGAAACCGTATCTTGCCTGCCGTCGGAGTACTCCACGTAGGCGTAACTGGGGTTGGCGTGGAGCAGTCGGACCTTTTCAACTAGGGGGTCCGTTTTATGGCTCCTCGCGTGCCTCCGGAGAAGAACAGGTCCCGGAGCCATCAGCCAAGGTGGAAGCGAGACCCCGGAGGTAGACTTCCTGGGGAAGAGAAACAATCGCTCATGTGGGGTCTCATTTGTGGCCGTGCAGAGGAGTGACCTAATGGGGTGTAGGGCATCGGGTAGGACCTCCTGCCAGCGGGTGGTTGGGAGATTTCTCGACCGCAGGGCCAGAAGGACAGCCTTCCACACGGTCGCGTTCTCCCTCTCCACCTGCCCGTTTCCCCGTGGGTTATAGCTGGTCGTTCTGCTCGAGGCGATGCCTTTGCTGAGCAGATACTGACGCAGTTCATCGCTCATGAACGATGTACCCCGGTCGCTGTGGATATAAGCAGGGAAACCGAACAGGGTGAAGGTGCTGTGCAGTGCCTTAATCACCGTGGCTGAGGTCATGTCGGTGCAGGGAATGGCGAATGGGAAACGGGAGAACTCATCGATCACGGTGAGGAAATAGGCATAACGGTTGGTGGACGGGAGGGGCCCCTTGAAGTCCACGCTCAGTCGCTCAAAGGGGCCCGAGGCCTTCACGAGCCGAACCTTGTCTGGCCGATAGAAGTGCGGTTTGCACTCCGCACAGACCTGACAGGCCCTGACCATGGCCTTGACCTCCTTGGTTGAGTAAGGTAGGTTGCGGGACTTGATGAAATGGACGAGCCGGGTAACCCCCGGGTGGCAGAGGTCATTGTGGATGGCTTGCAGGCAGTCCTCCTGCGCGTTGGAACATGTGCCGCGGGACAGGGCATCTGGGGGCTCGTTGAGCTCCCCTGGACGATACTTGATATCGTACGAGTAGGTGGAGAGTTCGATCCTCCACCTCAAAATTTTATCGTTTTTTATTTTGCCCCGTTGCGTGTTATCGAACATATAGGCGACCGACCGTTGGTCGGTGACGAGGGTAAACCTCCTACCGGCGAGGTAGTGTCTCCAGCACCGCACAGCCTCCACAATGGCTTGTGCCTCCTTTTCGACTGCAGAGTGTCGAATCTCGGAGGCGGTGAGGGTTCGGGAGAAGAACGCTACTGGTCTGCCTCCTTGATTGAGAGTAGCAGCCAGGGCGATGTCTGATGCATCACTCTCTACCTGGAAAGGGATGGTTTCGTCCACCGCGTGCATGGCGGCCTTGATGATGTCGGCCTTGATGCGGTTGAAGGCCAATTGAGCCTCAGCCGAGAGGGGAAAAGTGGTGGTCTTTAGGAGTGGGCGGGCTTTGTCCGCATACTTGGGGACCCACTGGGCGTAATAGGAGAAAAGCCCCAAGCACCGTTTGAGGGCCTTGAGGCTGCGGGTGAGAGGGAGTTCCTTAAGGGGGCGCAAGCGGTCGGGGTCGGGACCTAGGACCCCGTCTTCCACGACATAGCTGAGGATGGCCAGCCGGGTGGTGTGGAAAACGCATTTGCCCTCGTTATAGGTCAGGTTAAGGGCTCGGGCGGTCTGGAGGAACTTTTTGAGGTTAGCGTCATGGTCCTGCTGATCATGGCCGCAGATGGTGACATTGTCCAAGTACGGGTATGTAGCCCGCAAACCGTACTGGTCCACCATTTGGTCCATCGCCCTTTGAAAGACGGAGACCCCATTTGTGACACCAAAGGGGACCCTGAGGAAGTGGAAGAGCCGGCCGGCTGCTTCGAAGGCAGTATAGGGGCGGTCTTTTGGTCGGATGGGGAGCTGGTGGTAGGCAGATTTGAGGTCGACCGTGGAAAAGACTCGGTATTGGGCGATCCGATTTACCATTTCCGCGATGCGAGGAAGGGGGTACGCATCAAGCTGCGTGAATCGGTTTATAATCCACGACCATCCGTTTCTTCTCCCCGGACCGGACTACCACCACTTGCGCTCTCCAAGGGCTGTTGCTAGCCTCGATGACCCCCTCTCCCAGTAATCGCTGGACCTCTGACTTGATAAAAGCCATATCTTGGGCACTGTAGCGCCGGCTCCTGGTGGCGACGGGCTTACAGTCGGGAGTGAGGTTAGCGAATAGCGAGGGGGGTGCGACTTTCAGTGTCACAAGGCAGCACACCGTGAGGGGGGGGCAAGGGTCCGCCGAACTTCAGTGTCAGGCTTCGGTGGCTGCACTGGAAATCCAGTCTGAGCAGCAGGGGGACACAGAGGTGAGGGAGGATATAAAATTTGAAACGGGTGTATTTGGCACCCTGGATCGAGAGATCCGCAATACAGTACCCCGTGATTTGTACCGAGTGGGACCCAGATGCGAGGGCTATGGTTTGGGATGTGGGATGGGTGCGTAGGGAGCAGCGCCTTACCGTTTCAGGGTGGATAAAGCTCTCCGTGCTCCCGGAGTCGAAGAGGCATGCAGTGTCGTGCCCGTTGACCTGGACCTGCATCATGGAGTTCTGCAGGTGTTTTGGCCGAGTTTGATCGAGGGTGATCGCACCCAGTCGCGGGTAGTCGGAGTCGTCAGCCGAGTCGGACTCGTAAAATGGCCGCTGCCGTCGGTCGCACGTGTCGGGGCGAGAAGATGGCCGCCGACCAGGTGGCCGCCCCCATGATTCGCACGAGGCTGATGACGCGTCAGAAGAGGACGTGTCGGGTCGGTGCGCAGCGGCATTGCGAGGCCTGCGGGCCTGAGAGCCTGATTTTCGGGCCGGCTGTTCTTTGTTTTTCTGGCCCCTGGGTCTGGCCAGGCAGACCCTCGCAAAGTGCCCTTTCTTCCCGCAGTCGCTGCAGATCGCGGAGCGGGCTGGGCAGCGTGGGCGTGGGTGCTGGCCCTGCCCGCAGAAGTAGCAAGGTGTGCCCCCATGGTGAGCGGGTCACCGCGTGGCGCAGGCCTGTAATACGGACGATTCTGAGGAAGTCCGGGGGGGGGCTGGCAGAGTCCGCGGGGTACGTACCCAAGTTATGTCAGGCCACCTCCAGCGAGGAGGCGAGCGTTGGCGTCTCCTGGAGGTCTTTTGCCCCGTTTTCGAGCAGTCGCTGCCGGATGTAGGTCGAGCGGATGCCGGACACGAAAGAATCTCTGATGTGCAGGTTCATATGGACTTCCCCTGCCACATCCTGATGGTCACAGTCCCTGGCCAGCGCGGTGAGTTTCTCAACAAATTCGTCGAGCAATTCCCCCGAGCGCTGCCGGCAGGTAGAGAGCAGATGCCGGGCGTGCACCTCATTGATGGGTTTGACAAACCGCTTGCGGAGCAACTCAATCGCTTCCTCATAAATCGTCGCCTTTTCGAGCGTGGCGGAGATTCTGTGACTCACCCGGGCGTGGAGTAGACGCAGCTTGCGTGGCCCCACGATGGGAGTCTCTGCGGAGTCCAGGTAGGCCTCGAAGCACCGCAGCCAGTATTTAAAAATTTCCTTTGCCTCCGGCGTTCGTGCTTCCAGATTGAGCTTCTCTGGTTTTAGGCCTGCGTCCATCCTGAATCTAGTTTAGCCTAATAAATTGAGGTACCCTCAATAATGATGCTTAGAGATTAAACTGTAAAGAAGGCTTTATTAGACTAATAACTATGCTACAGCTATGGACGAGAGCTGACTGCTATACAGACCATGAGGCAGGCCTTTATGTATGGCTCCCAGATGGGCGGAGCCAGAGGCGGAGTCCCCAGGGTTCCAAGCCTGGTCTTAAAGGGGACATCACCTTACATGATGATAAGGCAGTAACCGTTCATCACAGATGGGAGGCAGGTTCGTGTGATGGACTGGGCTGTGTTCACGACTCTCTGAAGTTTCTTGAGGCCCTGGGCCGAGCAGTTGCCAGACCAGGCTGTGATGCAGCCCGATAGGATGCTTTCTATGGTGCATCTGTAAAAGTCGGTAAGAGTCAGTGTGGACATGTTGAACTTCCTGCGGACAACGAGACAGACAGACTCGGAACGTCAACCCCCTTCCCGCTCCACAGATGCTGTCAGACCTGCTGAGATTGTCCAGTGTTTTCTGCTTTTGTTCCAGAACCGGGGGGGTGGGGGGCACAGTTTTTAAAAAGGGGGGGGTCACCCTCAGGGCAGAGATGAGGAGAAATTGTTTCTCTCGGAGGGGTGTGTGACTTTGGAATTCCCAACCTCAGAAGGAGGTGGGAGCGGGATCACGGAATGTTCTGAAAGCGGAGGTAGATTCTCGTTGGGCAAGGGAGTCAACGATTATCGGGGAGGCGGGGGGGGGGGGATGCGGAGCTCAACACGTACAGATCAGCCACCATCTTATTGAAGGGTGGAAGGAGCACCCGAGGGCCTACCTCTGCCCCTATTTCGGAGGTTCATGTGTCGATCACGCCGGAGAGCGATTAAGAGTCACCCGTTCGCCGGAGAGCGTCGGGAAACCGTCCCATCATTCCGTGGTCACCATTCCGATTTCTCCGAATCAATCCCGCACTTAGTCACTTCATTGAATTTAATTTCCCCCGACTGCTCGGGGGGTGGGGGGGGGGCGTTCGAACTTGTATCGCAGGATCATCGCTTCAGGCCCAGTAACCCATTGCGAAGGCCGCTGCCTTTTGTTGCATGTATGTTTCTACTTGTTTCCCCTTGTGACAGACCGTGAGTGGAAGTGGAAGCCACGAAGGGAATGGCCCCTTGAATGGATCTGCTGTCTGTTGGAACATGCCGTGGAGGCACAGCAGCATGGCATCATGGGAAGGTGGGGGGGGGGGGGGGCATCGCGTGAGGCAGTGTCCCATTCGCTCCCATCAGGATTCGAAAAGTTTAGACGAGAGCTGTGGTTTCTCGATTCCGATGTGTGTCCGAACCAGGCGGGGAAACCATTGAAATGTGCCTCGCAATAAGAAATCAAGGTCGACCCAAGGCATGAGTGTCAGCAGCAGAAGAGCTAAAGGATCCCCATTGATGCACGATCGATTGCACAAAGACTTGAGTTGGGTACAACTGAGGCTTTGTTGCTCTAGGATGTGTGGCCTCCCACAGCAGCTGGCGAAATGGCTGCAGCACGGAGGACACGCATATTTATACTCCGCTTACTGGGCGGAGCCAGCAGGCAGGGACTACCAATGTACCTGTAGTACAGGTCCTACCATACACCACCTAATAGAGGTGCAACAGTGGTTTACCACACCCAGAAGACATGGAATGGACTACATTGGAAGACCAGGTCCGGATCGGGTTAATCTTCCACATCCATCGACTCCAGTTCGTGTCATTTTGACGAGAGCCACTTCATCATTAGCGGACGCACAGAAGAGGGGACAAGCTATGGAGTTGCCGATTGCAACCACTCCCTTGGAAGCGTTCTAGAAAGATCTGTCAGACAAGCCCGAAACGTATTGCATCAAAGAGCTACTCGAGAATGGAGCAGGTGATGCCCATAAGGCCAAGAACCTTGCAGGCCCGAGCCATGATCCCAATTGGTGACGCCCTCAATACGGCATCCGAACCTCGTGTGGAAGGTGTGACCTTCTGCAGATACCAAGGAAGTGTCCAGCTTTTCATGGAATTTACAGTGTAGGGCAGCACGGTGGCACTGTGGGTTAGCCCTACTGCCTCACGGCGCCGAGGTCCCAGGTTCGATCCCGGCCCCGGGTCACTGTCTGTGTGGAGTTTGCACATTCTCCCCGTGTCTGCGTGGGTTTCGCCCCCACAACCCCAAGATGTGCAGGGTAGGTGGATTGGCCACGCTAAATTGCCCCTTAATTGGAAAAAATGAATTGGGTACTCTAAATTTATGGGGGAAAAAAAGAATTTACAGTGCAGATGGAGGCCATTCAGCCCATCAAGTCTGCACCGGCCCTTGGAAAGAGCACCCCACTTAAGCCCCACACCTCCACCTTATCCCCCTAACCCAGTAGCCCCACCGAACCGTTGAACACTAAGGGCAATTTGTCATGGCCAGTCCACCCAACCCGCACATCTTTGGACTGTGGGAGGAAACCGGAGCACCCGGGGGAAACCCACGCAGACACGGGGGAGAAAGTGCAGACTCCGCACAGTGGTTACAGTACAGAACGAGGCCATTTGGCCCATCATGTTAGTCCCACCTCACCAAATGTACAACATGACTCCGTGCCAAACCCCTGCACATTGCTTCTATTCAAACAATCATCCAATTCCCTCTGGAACGCCTCGATTGAAGCTGCCTCCACCGCGCTTGCAGACAGTGCATTCCAGACCCCGAACCACTCGCTGGGTGAAATATTTTTTTCTCACGTCGCATTTGCTTTCTTTGCAAATCATTTTAGATCTGTTGCCCCTCTCGTTCTCCAGCCTTTTCCCAGCAGGAACGATTTCTCCCAGTCTGCTCTATCCAGCCCCCTCACGATTTTGAACATCTCGATCAAATCTCCGCTCAGTTCTCTCCCAGGAGAACAGTCCCAACCTCTCCGATCTACCCTCACAACTGCAGTCTCTCATCCCCGGAACCGTTCTTGGGAACCTCCTCTGCGCTCGCTCCAATGTGTTCACATCCTTCCCATAGTGTGGTGCCCAGAACTGTGCACAATATTCCAGCTGAGGTCTAACTTGTGTCTTGTATAGTTCAGAATAACCTCCTCGTTCTCGATCCCCCTATTAATAAAGCCCAGGATACAAGATGTTTTATTAACTGCTCTCTCCACCTGAACTGCCACCTTCATTGATCTAAGTACAGATATGCCCAGGTCCCTTTAAGAATATACTGTCTTTCCATGTTCTTCTGGCCAAAATCCGTCACCGCACACTCTCCACATTAAACTTCATCTGCCTCCTCTCTGCCCATTCCACCCACTTATCGATGCCCTTTTTGAGGTTCTACACTGCCCTCCTCACAGTCGATAATGCTTCCAGGCTTCGAGTCGTCTGCAAGCTTCCAAATTGCCCCCTGCAGCCCCAGATCTCGATGGGTAAGATGACGAGAGGTTGGCCAGTTTACTGAGGCCAGGAGCGTGTAAAAAATCTCCTTCGTATCCTTTGTGCTTTTGTCAGCAGCCTGTTCCGACGCAGGATTATTCCCTTGTCCTCTCTCCGGGGGAAGATACGAACAGTGGGGGAGTTATTGATTTTTGTTTTGACCCGTGTTGGCCTTGCCTATCCCAGTTACCTTGGCTATCTTATCGAACCAAAGGTATGTTTCGAAATGGAAGTTGGCGCTGAAGTGCCGGGATAATTGCTCTCTCATTAACCTCGTCAGAAACACTGAGCGCAAATCCCTTTCAGCTGATAGTTGAAAGGTTACAGCACGCCACAGGCGATGATTACTGAGGTTCGTGGCCTTCCCCTTGCAGCATGGCGTGACCCGAGAGCGAGGAGGCAGCATTTAAATTGTTTATTCTGGGCGTCTCTCTCTGAGATAACGCTTCCTGCCCTCTGAGGTGACGCCCAGCCGCAGTCGGGCTGGCAGCAGAGGAGTCTGGGAATAACTTTGGGAAATGGGAGAGTATTCCCTCACGCTCCTGGCTTGTCCTTGTAGATGGTGGACAGGCTTTGGGGGAGTCAGGAGGTGAGTTACTCGCCTTTGACGTGCTCTGGTAGCCCCAGTATCAATATGGCCAGTCCAGTTCAGGGGCGTACTACTCTGTCACAGGTGCCTTCTTTTGAATATGATGTTTCATCGAGGTCCCCACCCCCACCGCCCTCAAGGGGTGGATGTAAAAGATTCGCAAAAGAGCAGGGAAGCGCTCCCCAGAGTCCTGGCCAACATTCACCCAGCAACCAATATCACCGCAGCGGTTGAAATGGCCATTTGCCTTACTGTTGGTTTTGGGATCTTGCTGTGTACGGATTGGTTGCCACATTTCTGACATTGCGACGGGCGATGACCCTTCAAGCGTACCTCATTGGGTTGTACAATGTCTTGAATCACTCCCAGGCTATAGGCCCTTGAGGTGCCGTCCCCTTTTGAGGGCAACACAGCAGAGTATGGGTCACCTGGCCTGGGTGATCAATCGAGTCTCCGAGCGGGGGTGGGGGGGGGAGCACCCGTGGGGGAGGAGCTTTCCTCGTGCAGGGGTACCTTTGGAATTGGCTGCAAACGTGATGCTCATGTGGATGACTTGAAAATAAATCCCTTTTTGTTGAATTCTCTGAAAGTTCACCATTCCAATCCTCGTCGCCAATATCGGATGAACCATGTTTGGGGGAGGGTCCAATCTGGCCTGGATTGGGACCCCATCCACCTTTAATCCTGGTTGATTTTCTCTTCCCCCCCCCCCCCCCCCCCCCCCCCACCCCCTCACTGAATTCTGACCATCTATCGATGCACTCCAACCTTGCCATTGTCTGCTCGGGACTCCACAAAGTCTCTCGGAGTCCCCCTCTGTGGTTCCCCCTTGTCCCCCCCCCCCCACCTCTCCACCCCCTGCAGATTCTGCGCCCCCTCCCTGTTTATTTGGCAACTACGCAATTCAGCCGCCCACGCCTGCAACCTCCCAGTTACCTCCCGGGGGGGCCTGCCCTTACGGGGGGGACTGCCCTTACTACGACCGACAGACTACCTCTCGCTATCTCCCCCGAACCAGCCTCCTCAAAATCGGAGGTGTTTCACTCGCGTCCCCTCTCGTTCTTCAAAACCCCCGACGAGTGCAGGCCCGAAGCCTGCTCAACCCATCCTCCGAAGGGAAAACCCCCTTCGTCCCAGGAACCGGCCTGGTGAACCGCCTTTGAGCTGCTTCCCCACTGTTGCCAACTTGCACCGGAGACGCCAATAATGTTGCTCTCTTTAATGAGTGGAATACTCTCCCACCAATCGGCACCAATAATGTTGCCAAATTAGCTAGTTATGGCAGTTATTAATGATATTGCTTTTCAGAGTCCCCAGGTATCAAATGATACCGGGATCAAATACCGGGGATCGATCAAAGAGCCAAACAACCAGTTAGTTAGTTCAAGATCAATGATACTTTATTTACACACAAGATTAACTTACACATGCAAGATAAACACTACGAGCTTAAACTACACCTAACAACTATGACAACCTGTACTTAACTTCAGGCACCCGGCTTAGGTCAGGGGAACAGTGGCCGCTGTTCGATTCTGGGCCTATCGGGTCTGGAGAAGTAACTGCTGCTCAGCTGGGCTCATCCGTCTGGTTAGCGGGCGTTGAACTTGAACCTGCTTCTGGTGGGGCTGCGATTGGAGGTGGGCGTTGCCGGAGAGCCAGGTCCAAGAGGGATCGAACGCACGGCGGTCTCTCTTTATCCTGGGCGGGTTTCGCGCTCTTTTAGGCAGTACTTGGGTTTGGTTCTTGATCACTGCCTTCGATCTGAGCCAATAAAGGGGCGGGTGTCTTGATGGCCGGGCGTGTCCTAAGCGGCCACTGACCCTGTTGTTGATGCTTCCTGAGTACAGGGAGTAGCGCCGATGTGTCTGGGATTGCATCGGTTATTCAAGTATCAGTCCTTTGTCTGACGGAGATGGGCCATCAAAATGCTAATCGGCTGGGGTTTTCGATGCCGTCTGGACTCTCGGCTCACGAATATACATTCAGGCTCTGAGCCTGCCTGAACCTTACATTGTCCATATTTCCCTTTGGGCTTTGCGAACGTCCGTGTTTCTTGTTGTAAATGGCCATCCCAGATGGTACTACCTCCACGCGAGTGTACCCTTCCTTTTAAGTAAGGTAGGAGACTAGAGTTTGGAGTTGCCTCCTCCTGCGCGTTATAAATGAGAAGCGACTGCTTTGAGAAACCTCGTTATTGCGATTAGATCGTGAGGGGAATCGCTTGCTCTGACCTCTGACCCCAAGCTGCACTCTGGCCTCTCCGACAGAGCTTCAGTCAGAGGCCCAAGATTTTTAATTGCGAGCTGTTGACCTGAGAGTGACCTTGAATGGTTATCAATCTCCCAGCTGCTCTGTGCTGGATAGATAGTGGGGATTTTTCAGTAACGGCACGTGTGGGAGGTTAACCAACTCTGGTTAGTGTTTTCCTCTCGCCCTGGATGAAAGGTGAGAGGTCAAAGTGTTAGTGCGGCACAGAAAAGGGCCATTCAGCCCATTGTGGCTGTGCTAGCCCCGTGGGAGAGTCATCCAATTGGACCCACCATCGTTGCCCTCTTATCTCCCCACCCCCGTTTGGCCTGAGGTGATGGTTGAAAGGTACGGCCAATTTGTACACAGATTGCGGCCTTCACCATAAATTGAAGCCTCCTCTTTAAGGCTCTCTCTCGGCAGGCAATGAGAAATTCACAGCTGAGAAATTCACAGCTGAGGCTTTTTAAAAAAAAAAAAAAAACGTGGAGGATGAGCCCTTACCGGGGAGGCCTGCCCTTACCGGGGAGGCCTGCCCTTACCGGGGAGGCCTGCCCTTACCGGGGAGGCCTGCCCTTACCGGGGAGGCCTGCCCTTACCGGGGAGGCCTGCCCTTACCGGGGAGGCCTGCCCTTACCGGGGAGGCCTGCCCTTACCGGGGAGGCCTGCCCTTACCGGGGAGGCCTGCCCTTACCGGGGAGGCCTGCCCTTACCGGGGAGGCCTGCCCTTACCGGGGAGGCCTGCCCTTACCGGGGAGGCCTGCCCTTACCGGGGGGGCCTGCCCTTAGCGGGGGGGCTTGCCCTTAGCGGGGGGGCCTGCCCTTAGCGGGGGGGCCTGCCCTTAGCGGGGGGGCCTGCCCTTAGCGGGGGGGCCTGCCCTTAGCGGGGGGGCCTGCCCTTAGCGGGGTGGAGGGGGGGGCCTGCCCTTAGCGGGGGGGCCTGCCCTTAGCGGGGGGGGGGCCTGCCCTTAGCGGGGGGGGGGCCTGCCCTTAGCGGGGGGGGGCCTGCCCTTAGCGGAGTGGAGGGGGGAGGGCCTGCCCTTAGCGGAGTGGAGGGGGCCTGCCCTTAGCGGAGTGGAGGGGGGGGGGGCTGCCCTTACCGGGATTGACTGACCAACTCCCATGAAACCCGTACGTTCCTGCGTCACACTTTGTCCTGTTTAGTCCAGTTAATACACGTGCCCAGTTCCGCTGGGGCATAAGGGGTGTTCGTAACCCTGTTTAACGGCCTGAAAATCAATTCGGGAATACTCCCGCAACTTCCCCCACTATTCCCCAAAGGGAAAAACAGTTTGGGCGTGCCGGTACGCTGAAACATAATTGCAGGCATCTTGCAGGACCGCCTCCCGATTAACTCCCTTACCGCGTCCCTTCATGTCCAAATGTGGATTTGGGAAGGTCTCCCGTTTCATTCCATTGCCTCTTCCTTCCTGTCTGAAGCCTTGGGACCGTTGTATAATTCTCGAAAGCCCTCTTAGAAATGTCCTGTTGTTGCTGACACCACCATTGTCCTCACAGGCCCTCGTGGCGGCAATGGGGCCTGCCCAGAATGTTGCCCCAAGTTAACGAGGGCTCCTGACTAAAGGCGCTTCCCGCCTTGACTAACCATGTGTTCGTGCTCGAGAGCGGGGCATCTGTCAGTCTGAGCGTTAAGATGTCAGCTCTCGCTTAATCCTCCCTAACCGAACAACGCACTCAGCCCCCAACCCAACCTCGCCTGTACTGGTTGCCCTTTGCCCTTGAGGGTGAGGCCGCGCCGAATTTGGCCCCAGTTGGCCAATCACAACTGTGGGATCCCTCCCGACTTGTGTTTTGGGATGGGGGAAGGGAAGGGGGGGGGGGGAGTCGCGGAAGTCGACAGAAATGCAAACAGACTCGATGTGTGAAGTTGTGTTTGTACACAGACATAATGCTGTCTCTGTCGGCCTTGAATGTTTATCTACAGTCCTGCGTCACGGAAAGCCAAGGAATGGAGGGGGCATTCCGAGATTTGGTGTGCCAAACCTCTTAAAAGTGCCCTCCTGCTCCCAGGCCCGTCAGCACTCTGACCCTCCCTCCTCCGTTTCAGCCTATCAGAATGCCTCCCGTCACCGAAAAGTTAATTCCTTGGACGCCCAAGGAAAGCAGGCTGCGATTTCCCGAAGAGGGTTTAGGCCCCATTCGAGGCAATGAGGTCCCCTCAGAGGGAGATTGTGAATGGAAACTGTTCAGTGCTTGTTAATGCAGGAAGTGATTCCTTTCAACCTCCGCGTTGGGTGGGGTGTAGGTTGCAGGGAACACGGTCGCTGTGGCAACGTGTGACTCCGACAGCAATCAAGTTGGCTCTTGCCTGATGGCGATACTTAAGAGTGTAATGACTGCTCAATGCGATTGAGATAAACCGTCTCTCGCCCCAGTTTAATAATATAGACAGCAACGCCTCACCTTGCAGGCTGATCTCTCGTACCCCCTCTTCCCTTTTGTTGAACACCCTGACTCATCAATCACGACGAGAGGGCCCGACCAGGCCTCTTGTCTGTACCAGTGCCGGGCTCTCCGAATGATAAACGTGCGGGAGGAGAACTCAAGCTGTTCGTTCAAAATAGGCTTCGCTGTCGTGATAACCCCATTTTGGGTGCCTCCAGTGTGTTTTGAACAAAATCTTCCTTTCGTTTCCTTTCTCGAATAACCCAGTGCTGCAGATTCCTGGCAGGTTTTAGCTTTTGGCAAGGCGCGAATGAGTTTGAACGCTAACGTGAGGGAAAAGCACTTCTGAAAATTAGTGCGAATTGGGCCCAGATTGGCGACTGTGCCCAAGGCAGCAACGTCACCTGCTCGGTTTAGGTCAGTGTGCCATAGAATTCACAGTGCAGAAGGAGGCCATTCGGCCCATCAAGTCTGCACCGGCTCTTGGAAAGAGCACCCTACCCAAGGTCAACACCTCCACCCTATCCCCATAACCCAGTAACCCCACCCAACACTAAGGGCAATTTTGGACACGAAGGGCAATTTAACAGGGCCAATCCACCTAACCTGCACATCTTTGGACTGTGGGAGGAAACCGGAGCACCCGGAGGAAACCCACGCACACACGGGGAGGATGTGCAGACTCCGCACAGACAGTGACTCAAGCCGGGAATTGAACCTGGGACCCTGGAGCTGTGAAGCAATTGTGCTAATCACAATGCTACTGTGCTGCCCCCAAACTGCACTCTACATTATCCATCCAGCCAATCTCTGTCAGCCCAGCTGTATTACCTGGTCGACCCTTCACCCCTGATCGCGGTGCGTTCTTCACCCTCGTCTGCGCCAAACCTGCCACGGGATGTCCACCCACCTCCGACCCCGAGTCCCAAATCCCCCGGGCTGTCAAACTCTCCACCTTTGAAACTCCGAGATCTGTGGAGTTTGCACGTTCTCTTCCCCCCCCCCCCCCCCCCCCTCCCCCGGATTCCTCCCACAGTCCAAAGACGTGTGGGTTCGGTGAATTGGCCGCGCTAAATTGCCCCTTAGTGTCCAAAAAGGTTGGGTGGGGTTACTGGGTTATGGGGATAGGGTGGAAGTGTACGGTGCTCTTTCCAAAGGCCGGTGCAGACTCGATGGGCCGAATGGCCTCCTACACTGTAAATTCTATGATATATCTTAAAGTTTGTGGATGCTTCCGTGACGCTATTCGTTTTAAAGAAAGGCTTGCCTTTACGTAGCGCCTACCATGGCCCCCAAAGCACTTTTCCGGCAAATGTCGTTCTTTGGTTGAAGTGCGATGCAGGAAAATGCGACGGCCAGTAATTGGTGCACAGCAAGATCCCGCAACCCGCAGCGCGAGAACGGCCAGCTCGGCTGTTTCCCTCCTGGGCTAACGCCCCCTTTCCTATTGGTGGGTTTCTCGAATCATATCTTGTTCCTCGGTAAAGGTGCTATATAAATGCAGGCTATTGCAGAGCCCACCGGACGGGTGTGAGAAGCTGATTGAAGCACTTCATAATGCTGGGGGCACTGTGCCAAGTCGAACTGAAATCCCCCGGGGGGGTAGCCCATCGGGCACAGTTTCCTGTCTTGCCACTTTGAGAGACTTCGAAACAATTAGGCTGGCGAGGCCGGGCTTGTTTCAACATTCCACTTGACCATTCTTGTTGCATGTTAACCAGTCCACTCGGAGTCCATAGAATCATAGATATCCTACAGTGCAGTAAGAAGCCATTCAGCCCATTGAATCCACACCGACACTCCGAAAGAGCCACCCCTCCCTCGGCCCGTTCCTATCCCTGTAACCCCCAAATTGTGTAATAACCCACTCGCGACCTTTGGTTTTTTTTCTTGGCTAAGTTTCAAGTAGATATGTGTGTTCCCCAACTTGGAATCAGCCCGAAGATTTCCATATCTGCCTTGGGATCTTTGGCCAAGTGTTCGGCAATCCTTTGTTCTGTCCCTGTTTTATTTTTAACTTGCTTACCACTCGCTGAGCTGGTTTATTTTTCGCCCTTTTCCCCCCCCCCCCCCCCCTCATCATCAGGGTTTGTGGAGATGACTTCCTCTGTGAGTGATATTGGGGCAGTATAAACTGGGGAAGGGACGTTGAGCTGATTGCCAAGTCCATCGAAGGCCAGAACACTTCTTGAGCTCAACATGGAGATTGGGCGTCAATAACCTTAACGCACAGTGTGTCTGAATACTTGATGGGATCCCAGACCACGACCCAAAAGTGGCCAGGATTCTGGATGGAAAAACCCCAGTATTTAATTTTAGTTTTGTGAGACTGCGCAAAAGATGCATCCCTCCAGGGGTGATTGTATGGAGCAAGAGGGCTATGACTGATCAGAACAAACTTATTACTGACACAGTATTAAAATATCTTTAACATTGCACGATAAAATAGCAATTTTGGCACAGCGCGATCCCACAAATGTGACGACGGCCCAGGCCACCTGTGCCTGGGAGATTGGTCGGGGGAGAACTCCCCATGCTCCTCGAAGTAGTGCCTGGGGTTTCCGAGAGGGCAGGCAGGAGGGCCAGCCTCCTCGGCAGCTGCGGTACGCCCACGGCGCCACGTTGGAGGGTCAGCCGGGTATTCTGGCGGCCCTCGAGCCGCCGGGCGCGCGACCTCTGACTCGGAAGTGAGGCTGCGGCCTGCTGAACCGTGACTGACATTTGCCTTCAGCGCCACCAAAACGGAGATTGTTTGCTCCCCCCCCCCCGCCCCGCTTCCCCCACCCACTTTATTCAGAAATAAATAAAAACACACCCATATTCTGTGTGGTTCATTTGCACCAGAACGGAAATAGACGACGCCTTTAGTTAATCTGCACGAGAAGGCGAGGCAGTTCTGTGAGTGAAATTTTAAACATCCTTGCGCAAATCCGAATAGGGATTTCATCCTCCAAATCTGGAGGTGTCTGCGTGGGTTTCCTCCGGGCGCTCCGGTTTCCTCCCACAAGTCCCGAAAGACGCGCTCGTTGGGTGAATTGGGGCGTTCTCAATTCTCCCTCTGTGCACCCGAACAGGCTCCGGAGTGTGGCGACTAGGGGCTTTTCACAGTAACTTCATTGCGGCGTTAATGGAAATCCACTCGTGACAGAATGAGCGGCCATTGACTGGCGCTCGTACCCGTCCATTCATTCACTCTCCTCATCCACCCTTTGTGCCAGCAGCGGAGACAAATGTTTGGAAGACTTGCGTGGAACCGTCACCTTGGTGACCTCAGCTGGAGCTTCAGTCCAGGGTGGATTTGTTGATCCGACTCCTCCCTGACTGTTCCAGGCTACAGATAAGGGATCTGCAGATTGGCAATGATGAAAGATAAGCAATGATGGTCCCTGCCACCAATAAGCAGCCACCCAGGCCTACAGGGCAGGATTTAGGCCTCACATGCCTGATTGGAGTAGCCAGCTCTCTCCAGGCTCTGTCCAGGCGCTCTCGAGTAATGACTGCTTGGCTAAAGGACTAGCGTCCATATCCCAACAAGAAGCTGTGGGGTTACGTGGCTAGGGCGGGGGGGGGGGGGGGGCGGGAGTGGACCTTGGTAGGGTGCTCTTTCGGAGAGTCGGGGCAGGCTCGAGGGGCTGAATGGCCTCCTTCTGCACTGTTGGGTTTCTATGGCAGCAACGTGAACACGCACCCCTCCATTTTCCGAGGCTGGGTTTGTCAGGAAGCCTTCAGGAGATAAGTTCTGAGGTCCCCTGTACCCCAATTGGGGAGCATAACTGCTGAAAAGCAGGACCCGAGAGGCTGGTGGAAGGAGTCCGCAGCAATAACTTTGAATAATCCGGGTTGCCACGGTGAATGCACCAGTTGACGGTGACTGACAGTTAATTGCCATGCATTGTTCGAAATTTCAACGGGGCAGCTTGCCTCTGGGCAAGGCACAGCCCTGAGGAATGAACCAGCGAACGGCTGTCACGCAAACGCTTGCGAATTGTCCTGGTGAGTGCAAGACAAAAAGCTTCAACAAAAATGTCTTTTCTTTCCAGCAAGACTCAAGCCGTGTGCTGCCAAACGATTATTGAACCTTTCTGTGGTGCATTGCAACCTGTTGAAGTTGAAGTTTATTCAAAGTCCGACGTACCCTCTGGAATAATTCCATTTCAACTTCGGTGAGAGAGAGAGCTCGAAGCAAGGTAGCACCCCTGGCATATGAGCCCTGTTCAACCTCCAAATGAAGGATTGACGTCAACCAGAATTATCACCTCCTCGCCCATCGACTTTGTTCAACTGCTCCCAAAATAGATTGTAATTTCCCGGACATGATAAGGATCTGGATGAAGCCCCCACTGTAAATATTTCCTCATCACGCAGGGACTGGAGTCTTTAATACAGAAGTCTAAACAGACGGTTAAATTTTGAAGTGCGCCCAAATTTGCGATTTCTTGGCTCTTCCGTGAAAGGGCAGCAGCACAGTGGTTAGCACTGTTGCTTCACCACGCCAGGGTGCCAGGTTCGATTCCCGGCTTGGGTCACTGTGCGGAGTCTGCACGTTCTCCCCCGTGTCTGCGTGGGTTTCCTCCGGGTGCTCTGGTTTCCTCCCGAAAGACATGCTGTTGGGTGAATTGGCCATTCTGAATTCTCCCTCTGTACCCGAACAGGCGCCGGAATGTGGCGACGAGGGGATTTTCACAGTAACTTCATTGCAGTGTTAATGTAAGCCAACATAGAACATTACAGCGCAGTACAGTCCCTTCGGCCCTCGATGTTGCGCCAACCTGTGAAACCACTCTAAAGCCCATCTACACTATTCCCTTATCGTCCATATGTCTATCCAATGACCATTTGAATACCCTTAGTGTTGGCGAGTCCACTACTGTTGCAGGCAGGGCATTCCACGCCCTTACTACTCTCTGAGTAAAGAACCTACCTCTGACATCTGTCCTATATCTATCTCCCCTCAATTTAAAGCTATGTCCCCTCATGCTAGACATCACCATCCGAGGAAAAAGGCTCTCACTGTCCACCCTATCCAATCCTCTGATCATCTTGTATGTCTCAATTAAGTCACCTCTTAACCTTCTTCTCTCTAACGAAAACAGCCTCAAGTGCCTCAGCCTTTCCTCATAAGATCTTCCCTCCATACCAGGCAACATTCTGGTAAATCTCCTCTGCACCCTTTCCAATGCTTCCACATCCTTCCTATAATGCGGCGACCAGAATTGCACGCAATACTCCAAATGCGGCCGCACCAGAGTTTTGTAAAGCTGCAACATGACCTCATGGCTCTGAAACTCAATCCCTCCACCAATAAAAGCTAACACACCGTACGCCTTCTTAACAACCCTCTCAACCTGGGTGTCAACTTTCAGGGATCTATGTACATGGACACCGAGATCTCTCTGCTCATCCACACTACCAAGAATCTTACCATTCACCCAGTACTCTGTCTTCCTGTTATTCCTTGTGACAATAAAGATTATCATATTGTAATTGCCAGCCATATTAATCGAGCAAGCTGAAATTTGGATTTGAGATGATATGAAATTTGGGGTTGTGAGATTAATAATGACGTAGGAGATGTTTACTTGATCAAATGTAGGCCACCCCTAATTTAGCGCCCTCCTCTCTGTATCGCGCGACTGCCCATTCCATTTCCAACCAATATAATTTAGTTCCTGAAAACCACACTCTCCGTTGTTGGTCAATATTGTTGGTCAATATTGCTTAGTCAAGGTAGTGTCCAGTCCGAAAACGAGACTTGAAGCTGAGCACTCTTGTATCTGATTGTGGTTTTGATGATCAGCGGTTCCGCTGTATATGTTAACGCAACGGGGTACGAAGCAGAGAATGCCGTTTTTTTGATTTAGATGTGCGTATTTCTTGCTGACGAATTTGCATTGTTGTGACGGGAGTTCGCCTGACTTGTGTTTGTGTGCAAGTGGTGTTTTGACGCCTCTCTGGGGGGAGGGGGGGGGCGCGCGAGGGGGAAAGAGAATTCCACAGCCCTCTGAGGGAAGAAATTCCTCCTCTCCATCTTCGATCGGAGGCGCCTCCTCCTGAAACTGCGTTGCCTCGGTCTATATTCCCTCACGAGGGTGGGAGGAAAACATCCTCAAAGCCCCCTATCCCTTCTCAGAATTGTTAGGTTCCAATAACACCTCTTGTTCTTCGAAATGAATGAATTCCTACGGGAATAGGCCCAACTTTCTCAACCTCTCCTCCTGAGACAAGCTCCCTTCATCCCAGGAATCCGCCCAGTGACCTGTCCCTGAACCCACTCCAGTGAAAGTCTGTACGTACTTTGTTAACCTCACCAATGCCCCGTAGGGTTGAGGCAAGGCTTCCCTGCTGTTATGCACCAGTCCGCCATGCGATTTAAGGCCAGCATCCCACTAGCCTTCCGAAATACATGCTGTAGCTGCATGCTGCCCTTTTTGTAACCCATGTACTGATACGCCCAGATCCCTCTGTACCCCAGCGTTCTGCGTTCTCTCGATTGAAATAATGCTCTTTTCTCCCTGCCAAAGTGGACAACCTCACATTTTCCCACATCATCCTCCCATCTGCCAACAATTTGCCCACTCACTTCACCGATGCAGACTCTTTATATCCCCCTCGCAGTTTGCGTTGAGACTAATCTGTTCATTTAAGGTCACCAGACTGCCAGCTACTCTCGACAATCATTGAATCTGACCATTTCACTCCCTCAGCCGAGAGAGATGCCTTCACCTCCTGGGCCGGCCATCCCAAGCCACGCCGGTGTGTGTAAAAGGAGACATGTATGTTCGTCACGAGGTACCTCAACCTGAACACACTTTGTTTCACAATTCCTAGGTGGGAGTGGCAAACGGAAAGGAAGAAGCAAAAAGTGGAAGGAAATCCTTCGCTTTCCCCAGATCAGCCAGTGCGAAGATCTGCGAAAAATATTAGGTAAGCTGGTTCCGATATTGTGGGCCCAGGAATGGTGATTTGGGGGAGAAGGCTTTGTGTTTTGGGTTTAGATTCCGTTTGGGATTGAGGGTCGGGGCCTGCACTACTGCTCCACATAAAAGGCACTCGGGTGGGCCGGACGCCGTTTGCGTCTCTGCCACGCTGGAGGTACTTGCCAGAGGAGGCAAAGCTGGCGGCAGGAGGCTGATAGAATGAGCTGACTTGGAGGAGATTGAGATGGAGGGAGAAGAGGGTGAGCTTGATGCGAGGTGGCTGAAGGCTGCGTCGTTTCAAAGTCCATGCAAGGCTGGGGTGCGGGCAGAGAGACGATGAGAGTGCATGACCGGAAGAGGCGGCATTGAGCTTTCCTATTCATTTGGAGGGTGTGGGCATCATTGGCAAGGCCAACAGTTGTTGCCCACCCCTTACAGCCGACGGCTGTGGGCCTGCAATCACTTGTGGGCCAGACCGGATCAGGATGGCCGATTTCCTTCCCTGAAGGACATTACTGAGCCCGGTGGGTTTTCATTGCACCAGTTGATGGTAAATTAATTGTTGCCATCACCGAAGGGCAATACCATTTGGCCCACCATGTCTGCGCTCGCAAAGAAAAGAGGGAGAAAGGAACTATCCGCTCATCTTAATCCCACTTTCCAGCCTTGACGGGCGCACTGCCGATTTTTTGGTTTCTGAATCGGAACTTAGATTCCACTTCGGGAGCAGGGGCGGGATTTGAACCCGCGACCTTCAGAACATTGGCTTGCGTCTCTGCATTGCTAGTCCAGCGACACTGCCGGTGTGCCTTGAGCATGGCCCCGGTGTAAAGTTAGAGGGAGTGATGTTGCTGCGATGGTCGCGGAGAGGACTTGGTGGACAGCCTCCTGAGGTTGTGCGCGGTCCACTGTGATCTGCGATTGGGGGGGGGTTGATTTTAACTTGTTAATTACTTAGCGGGGAAGCGGACTCCAAGCTCGGTGTCACCCATGAGTGCGTTGAGTGGCAGAGCAATCCAGACAGGCTGTGGGGCCTACTCCTGTTTCTCCGCCTTGTTTGTTATTCTGTTGCCGATATCTTTCGCGATATTAAGTCTCGTTTCTTT
Source organism: Scyliorhinus torazame (assembly GCF_047496885.1). Classification (NCBI taxonomy): domain Eukaryota; kingdom Metazoa; phylum Chordata; class Chondrichthyes; order Carcharhiniformes; family Scyliorhinidae; genus Scyliorhinus; species Scyliorhinus torazame. The sequence goes on from NC_092726.1 coordinate 21,970,198, forward strand.
CGAGGGCACCTGGATTTGTGAAATGATGATAGTAGAGGGTGCCAACACCTCCAGTTTGGTACGTTGATGAGATCACGCTTCATACCCCTGCGGTGTTCTGTACATTGAATCATTGAAAAGTTACAGCACAGAAGGAGGCCATTCGGCCCAGCTGGTCCATGCCAGCCCGAGGACACCCTTTCTAATCCCACCTTCCTGCACCCGATCCATCGCCCTGTCGCTTACAGCACTGACAGTGCAGATCCAGGTACTTTATATAACGATTTAGGGTCTCTGCCTCCATCACCAACTCGGACAGCGAATTCCAGACTCTCACTACCCTCTGCGTAAAAAAAGTTCTTCCACACGTCCCCTTCTGCCTCTCCTCTTGAATCTGTGTCCCCTGGTTCTCGAATTCTGCGCCAAGGGAAACCATTTTATTCCGTCCCCTCTATCTCATAGTTTTGTCCACCGCAATCCCAAGTCACCCCTCAGCCTTCGTTCCAAGGTCGATAACCCCAACCGTTCCAATCTCTCCCCGTAGCGGCACTTTGCGAGCCCTGCCAACATTCTTGTGAACCTCCTCTGCACTCCGTCCCGAGCAACACCGTCCTCCCTGTCATGTGGCGACCAGAACTGCCCACAATGTTCCAGTTGTGGCCTCACCAGTGTTTTATTCAATCCAACATTGTGTCCTTACTTTTTATATTCTGGACCTCTGCCAAGGAAGGAGAGCATTCCACACGTTTTCTTTCCACCCTTGTCCACTTAAACTGCTGCCTTTAGGGACCTATGTACTTGTCCGCCAAGATCACTTGCTTCAACTACCTCTCTAAGTATATTCCCGTTTCTTGTGTACTCCCGAAAACTGTTGGACGTCCCTAAATGCATGACCTGACTTCTCTGTACTAAATTCCGTCTTCCACTTCACCGCCCACTCCACCATCCATCTACATCATTTTGGAGGCTGTAGCTATCCTCTACACTGTCCACCATTACTGCGGTCACCCTCTGTGTCGCCTGCAAATTTCCCAATCGTGCCCCCCACGTTCACGTCCAAATTGTGAATCTATAACTCGAACAGTAACGCAAAAATCTCTCTCTTCATTTGCCTTTGATTCAGTGAAGACTTCACCGTCAAATGCCACCATAATGTTTGTGATCATGACTGAAGCTGTCGAAATATAACAATTGTTATTGTTGTCAGAAATAGCTTACATTAACACCGCAATGAAGTGACTGTGAAAAGCCCCTCGTCGCCACATTCCGGCGCCTGTTCGGGTACACGGAGGGAGAATTCAGAATGTCCGATTCGCCCAACAGCACGTCTTTCGGGACTTGTGGGAGGAAACCGGAGCACCCGGAGGAAACCCACGCAGACACGGGGGAGAACGTGCAGACTCCGCACGGACAGTGACCCAAGCCGGGAATCGAACCCGGGACCCTGGAGCTGTGAAGCAGCAGTGCTAACCACTGCGCAGGGATTTTGGCCACCTTGCCCTTCTCGACGCGCGAAGAACTAATTATTGCCACCCGCGCCACTGGTACCATCCAGTTGCCCCGTCCTGCCACCTTCCTGGGTTTGCCGTGCACCTCTGCTGCGTCAATCAGGCAGTGCCTTGCACCGAATTAAAAATGACCTTTAAACTGGGCCGTTTAACGTCTTGACTGAATGACGGCCATTTTCCCTGACATCCCCCGAGAGGTTATTAAAATCTCCGGAATGCAGAAGCCAACTGACATCAGTTGCCACGCAGAATGGTCAGAATTCCAGACGGTAATCTGGGCTGGAGAAGAGGAAATCATTCAGTCCACTGGGTAAGCAGCCAGCAATGCACTGAAGGAGTTAAGATACGATCTGATCAGGCAGAGAGCGTCTTGCTCGGTGAGCTGAAATGCAGCTCGGTGTTTGTGTTGCTCTCGCAGGCAGGAAGGTGAAGGGTCGTTTCGCCGGTTTGCGTCGCGCGACACATCTGAGACTGGTGGCCATTCGGCCCTCTGCTGCTGGCTCTCTGTAAGAGCGAATTCCCTTCGGCCCACTCTCCTGCCTCTTTCCCAGAGCCCAGCATTTTAATTTCCCCCCCCCCCCCCCCCCCCCCGCATTGTGGTTGGCCCTGCTGCCTCACAGGGCCCGGGTTCAACTGCCTCACAGGGCCCGGGTGACTGTGCGGAGTCTGCACCTCCTCCCCGTGTCTGCGTGGGGTTTCCCCCGGGTGCCCCGGTTTCCTCCCGAAGATGTGTAGGTGAGGTGGGGTCAGGCACGGTGGGCCTAGAAGGCTAACCCAGGGGGCAGAATGCATTACGGTTTGAAGGCCTTTGTTTAATCGGCCTCCGCCTCATCCAGCACATTCCAGGTCCTAACCAGTTTATTTCACCGGCCACCTGAAATCCGAGCCCTCTGGTTCTGGATTCTTCCATCAACGGGAACAGTTTCTCCCGATCGACTCTGATCGGATTCCTCCAGATTTTGAACATCTCCTCTCCCGGGAAAGCGGGCTCCGATTCTCCAACCGGTCCACGGGGTCGACGCCCTGATGCACAATCAATAACTCTCGAGACAAGGGGAGTCATAACTAATCGGCTTTAATCAGCTAGAACTGTTCCCAGCAGCTTCGATACAGGAAGTGAAGGCTGCTGGGACGGCATGGGTTCTTATACCCCGCCTCTCAGGGCGGAGCTATGTACATTAGCCAATGGGAGACTCCTGGGTCTAGCCAATGGGCATCCACCTCTCGGGTACTGCAATACCTGGTATTACCACACGCCCCGCATCCTTTGCCGTTTCTCTTTTTGTGGGAATCCTTTCTGCACTCTCTCTGATGCCTTCACATCCCCGCCGAAGTGCAGCGGCCAGAGCTGGATGCAAAACTCCAAACGCGGCCTGCTGCCTCACAGCTCCAGGGACCCGGGTTCAATCCCCGGCTCGGGTCACTGACTGTGCGGAGTCTGCACGTTCTCCCCCTGTGTCTGCGTGGGTTTCCTCCGGGTGCTCCGGTTTCCTCCCACGAGTCCCGAAAGACGTGCTTGTCGGGTGAATTGGACATTCTGAATTCTCCCTCTGTGACCTGAACAGGCGCCGGAATGTGGCGACGAGGGGATTTTCACAGTAACTTCATTGCAGTGTTACTGTAAGCCTACTTGTGACACCAATAAAGATTATTATTAAAGGTTTAGGGGGTGACGGGGATAGGACAGGGGGAGTGGGCCTGATTAGGTGGGGTGCTCTTTCACTGGGTCGGTGCCGGCTCGATGGGCCGAATGGCCTCCTTCTGAACTGTAGGGATTCTATGATTCAGTCACCGACCGATGGTTTGTCGGGAGGGACAATTGAAAATCCCTTTCTCTCGTTGCCCAACTCCTTGGATAATGGTCGCCGTTGGGTTTCTGGGAGCGCTCACCATCTTCTGAAAGTAGCGTTTCCCCTTCGAGCAAGGAGCGGGGTAGAAGACGATGGAGTGGCGGCGGGCGCTGCCAGCTCTCCGCAACGAACGAAAGCACCGAGAAATGTTTTCAGCTCAGTCCTGCTGGCTGCTGTTGCACGGGAGTTGGTTTTCGAGTGGCTAAAATTATGGATGGAGGTGTACATGTGCCCCCTGCACCTCACCTCGGGGCCACAGCCTTGTGGAGTCACCGTGCTAGTCGAGGGTGAGATGGGTCATTTGGCCGAGGTGCTTGGTTGAACACTGGTCAGCTCTCGCCGTCGCTGCGGAGCCAGACTCTCCCAGACACCAGCTGTTCTGTGACGTTCCAAAGCTGGATTCCGGAATGTCGGATCTGCGTAACAAGTTGATATATTATTTTTCTCTCCACCCCCCCCCCCTTCCCCGTTGCTCAGTCAACGACCCAATCGGAGGTCACCATCCAGTTGCCTATAGAATGCCACAGGGCTCAGAAAGAGGCCATTCGGCCTACACTGTTTGTGCCGGCCCTTTTTGAAAGTTAGCTCCAGCCAGCAAACCCCAACCCCAAACTTACCCCTTTATCATTTCTCCCCCCACCCCCCCCCCTTTCAAATTTGCAACTTATTGCTTGAATTTGCGAGTGCATTCCTGGTCACAACAGTTTAGATTTCCACGAACATCAATTTTTTGGTCTTATTTTTTTTAAAATGTTTCCAATTAAGGGGCAGTTTACCGCGGCCAATCCACCTACCCTGGGTTGTGGGGGGGGTGAGATGCACGCAGAAAGGGGATCGAACGCGGGTCATCGGTCGCCGCGAGGCAGCGGCATGGCGACGCAGTGGCTAGCACTGCTGCCTCACGGCGCCCGAGGACTTGCGTTCGATCTCCATTTACATTATAAGCCGTCCCAAGATGCATCACAGGAGCGCAGTAAGTCAAAGCGATCTTGGATCAGGTGAGCAATAGCGTGACCAAAGAGGTCAGTTTTAAGGAGTGTCTTTTGACGAGGGAGGGCAGCACGGTGGGGGAGGGGGGGGGGGGTATAGGGGGAGGGCATTCCCGAGCTGAAAGAGGCCGGAATTGGAAGGGGGGGCACAGATCCCGGAGGGTTGTGGGGGGGGGGATTACATACATATGACAGTTCTGGTCGCTACACTACCAGAAGGATTTGGAGAGGGTGCAGAGGAGGCTTACCAGGATGTTGACTGGTCTGGAGGGTGTTCGCTATGCGGAGAGGCTGAATAGACTCGGACTGTTTTCATTAGGATGACGGAGGTTGAGGGGTGACCTGATAGAGGTCTACAAGATTATGAGGGGCATGGATAGAGTGGATGGGCAGGCACTCTTTCCCAGGGTGGAGGGGTCACCAGGGGGCATAGGTCTAAGGTCCGTGGGGCAAAGTTTAGAGGAGATGTGCGAGGCAGGTTTTTTTACGCAGAGGGTGGTGAGGGCCTGGAACGCGTTGCCAGGGGAGGCTGTGGAAGCAGATACATTAACGGTGTTCAAAAGGCATCTTGACAAACACATGGATAGGACGGGTATAGAGGGAGACGGCACAAGGAAGTGCTGAGGGTTTTGGCCAAGGTTGGCATCATGACCGGTCCAGGCTTGGAGGGCCGAAGGGCCTGTTCCTGTGCTGTACTGTTCTTTGTTCTAATTGGGCTCTGATTTGAGAACTTGAGGGTGAGAATATTCAAGTCAGCAACATGTGTCTATAATATACGAAAGATCTCCTTCTCTCACTCCTGATTCTTTGCCAGTTAGCTCGCACCTACGTTCCCTTGGTTACGGAGCCTCCTGTGACAGAGTGAGCTGTGTCATTCACCCGCACAACCCCATTGCTGAGAGGAGCAATTATGAGGTCCCTCCGCAGGGGAGAGAGCAGTGACGGCGGGGCTCGGTGTCGAGCAGTGAAGTGTTCGCTGAGCCGACGGAGGGGTGGGTTGTGGTTGGTTTCGGAGTGGCACAAGCGAACAAGGTTCGCGTGCCAGCACGGTGGCATCACCGAGTTGCAGGTTTGTCGCGGTGGGATCTTGCTGTGCACGCGTTGACGGGCTGTGTTTCCCCCTTTGCAGCAGGGACTGCTCTTCAGAAAGTCTTGCGTTGGCGGTGGCGTGCTCTATCACGATGAGGTGACCGACTGGGTGGTCCCGGGGGGGGGGGGGGGGGGGCTTATTTTCCACTCCGCACTTGACATGGGTGGTCCTTCAAACGCCCGCGCGATTTGGCACTTGAGGAAGGATGCGTGTGATCGGTGCGGCTGAGGAGGCCTTCACGGTCTGGGAGCACCTGGATCGAGAGAGGGGCGCTTCCGATTCCATCTGGCTCTTCCTACGAAGCAAAGAGATGTGTTGGATATTCAAGTGTAGCTGGGAGAGATCGCAACAAGGTGGGAGCGAACTTTGAGAACCGAAGGCCGGTGGGCTGGGGGGAGTGGGGGAGGTTTGTGTTGAGGAGACGTGCGCGGGATATTTATTTTCGTTCAGGGGTTTGAGACGGAGGTTAAAGGTCAAAATCGAAAGCCGTCGAACTCCGCGTTGAGTGGCGAGAGTTCCAGCTGGCACTGGGCATCGCTGGCGCGTATGCAGTAGGCCAAGGCCGCATGCGAGAGGAGGGTCAGGGGTCATGCTAGCAGGCGGAGCGAAGGCGATCCTCAACGCCCTCTCCCCACCTACGTTTGGCCTCCCCAGGGTCCTTTCGCCCCCCCCCCCCCCCCCCCGCCCTTTCTATTGAAGATCCCAGACATGTATTACCTGTGAGCAAACCGTCCCTACCCCTGTACAACTGCAGGAGACTGAGCAAAGTGGGGCCGAAGGGCCATATCTCGTTGGCAGAGGGTGGAATTGAGAACGAGCGGCTGGGGAAACAGGCGCCCGACTCTCAAGCGGTGAACTTGGGAAAGTAAGATGGAGAGCGGCGGTACGGATTGGGAACGTTGACTCTCCCTTGTCACACAGAGTAGTTTCCCGTTACTCCGTCAAGGGGGTGTGGACTCAGCTGGCTCGGCCAGCATTTATTCCCCGTCCCTAATTGTCCTTGAGAAGCGCCCGGGGGGGGGGGGGGGGGGGGGGGGTGGAGTGAGTGAGCTTCGGGTTGGAGGAGTAGAGGCAAATTCTGGAACTGTTTAAGAAACGGTTTCCTGGGAGGGCGGTCTTGTGTTCATGGTGCTCGCCTTGAGGTGGGCGGCACAGTGGTTAGCACTGCTGGCCTCACAGCGCCAGGGTCCCAGGTTCGATTCCCGTTTGCGTCACTGCCTGTGCGGGGGTTTCCTCCGGGCGCTCCGGTTTCCTCCCACAGTCCGAGGATGTGCAGGTTGGGTGGATTGGCCATGATCAATTGCCCCTTAGTGTCCAAAGATGTGCAGTTTCGGTGAGGTTACGGGGATGGGGAGGGGGAGTGGGCCTGGGTAAGGTGCTCCTTCGGAGGGTCGGTGTAGACTCGAAGGGCCGAATGGCCTCCTTTGACACTGCAGGGATTCCATGACCTTGCGCTCTGCACAGCAGAGTTGGCCAGAGCCCTTTACAAGCCAAGCCCCGGGGAATTCTTATTTGGCAGTGTGGGGATTTGAATGAAGTCAACATCTTTGAAGTTCTCCCTTCGCACAGGGAGTTGCTATTTTGAGATGCTCTGTCCTGAGGTCACAGCCTGGTGGTATCATTGGGGCCGCAGCAGCCTCGCTCTCAAACCTGTTGAGTTATTTTAGCAGGCAACATGACGTCAAGCCGGCCTGGGGAACACAAAGCAAGGCCTGAAAGTGGAGTGGCGAATAATTCCCAGCAGAACGAGCTGCCCCCCCCGTGACCCATTCCACGCATTGACCCTGCAGCCTGAGTCACATTTTCCTGTGGGCCGGAGCATCTGCTCACTTCAACCGGGTACGAAGCGTGTGTTGAACGTGGTCACTTGTCGGCAGCGACGGGGGTCGCGACCTGGCCTCGGAGTCAAACAAGACCCGGGCACAAGTCCCGCTCCGGGACTTGAACGCTAAATCTGACACCAACGTTGCCGGCACAGCCCCGAGGGAATGCTGCACTGTCGGAGGTGCTGCCTCTCGAATGGGACCCAGGGCCTGCTCGGTGGAGATCACGTGACACAATTTGGAAGGAGAACAAGGGGGAGTTCTCCCCGGTTTCCTGGTCAATATTGATCCCTGAATCGGCCATTGCCCAAAAAGAAAACCCCGAATATTATCTGATCGCGGCTGTGTTTGGGATCTTTCTGTGCACTTTTTCTTTGAATCCCCCCCAAAGCTCCCCGAAGGTCTCGCGAGCGGCTGAATGGATGTTCAAGGCCTCCCGGATGCCTTCCTCGCCTGCCACGGGAATCGGATTTCAAGGGGTCACATGTGACTGAACGAACGGGTAGTTATTTCCCAAGTGAACCTAGCGAACAGCCTGGGCAGGTTCACCCCGCACTTGATTCAGCAGGAACACGACCCAGATCCTGCAGCAGAACGGCAAATGCCTGATTTTAAAATTGCTGACTTTGGGCGCACTTTTAATTGTCCATTGTTACACTCTTGGCAGATCCTCCGTATTTTACAACTCGGAAGACTAGCCATGCTTATTCTCGCTCAGTGGGAGCTGTCAGGTTTATCTCGGACACCCTGCTGTTGTCCAATTTGCCTGGCCAGCCCAACAGAAGTGGCCGGCACGGCTGCCTCACAGCTCCAGGGTCCCAGGTTCGATTCCCGGTCACTGTCCGTGCGGAGTCTGCACCTCCTCCCCCCCCGTGTCTGGGTGGGGTTTCCTCTGGGTGCTCCGGTTTCCTCCCACAGCCCAAAGACGTGCAGGTTGGGTGGATTGGCCACGTGAAATTGCCCCCCTGTGTGCAAAAGGTTACGTGGGGGGTTGCGGGATCAACTCCCACTCCCGAGACCAGCACAAATTCCGGGGTGGCGCGCGGTTTCGCTGCACCGTCAGACGGTGGGGGGGGAGAAAGGTTAAACTCCAGCATGCCAACGTCCATTTCTTAGTCTATTCTTGCCGTTTTGCTCTTCCTGTGCACCTGGGTGCCTGTGGGCTGTTCTGACGCTGTGTGTGGGTAAATGTGAAGGCGTATCTCCTGCCGACAAGTGTTTTCTCTCTCTCCAGTTGGAGCTATCTGAGGCATGACGCGAGAGTATTCCGTAAGAAGGGAATGTCGGTCGGAATACTCCGGCCTTTCGCGGCGAATGGCGCGCCGCCTCCCGCTGCCGATGAGCTGAAGGACCGGAGAATCCAGCCCAATATAACCGACACAAAGAGACAGCCATTGTATCCTGGGCCTCGCACAAAACTGTGCAAATCGAACAGGGGGACTACAATAAAATGGATCCAGCCAACCTGTCTTCAAAAGGCTTTCAACAAATGTGTGATTGAAAAACAAAATGGAACCTGATCACCAGATTGGTGTCAGGAAATAAATAATCTTTTCCTACATTATGGGGTCGAGCGAGTCTTTTATTCCATCGGGAATCGTAGACTGCTACATCACAGAGGGCGTCCATTCGGCCCATTGAGTCTGTGCGCACTGTTGCAAAAATGTATCGGTTTAGTTCCATGACCCCCGACCCCTGCTCCTTCGCCATCAAAGCGTCAATGCCCTCTTGCCCCTCCTCCGAGCCTTTTTCAAATTCCCTTTCTACCAGTTGTGAAGGCCGGGAGACTTTAGGAATATTGAAGTGTTGGGCGGTTTAAGGGTCGAAAGCCTGGGGTTAGAGTGCGTTTGAGCGCAGTGGTCATGTTTTTTTTTAAAAAAGAGAGAGTTCTGTTTCTCAGGGCGCGCAGCCAGAAGGTGAAATTGACAAAAATGTGTTTTTCAGTCTGGGCTGATGGACTGTGGTTTGACTGGGGAAGTCCCTGGGGAGTTAATGCGCTTTGCTTGGGGAGATGAGGTGATCACTGGGTGGAGCCAAGGAAGGCAGAGGGACATTCTTAAAGCTTCAGAGAACCAGTTTTTTTGGAGAAAGTTTTGGAGAGCGGAGTTGAATTCTGATCTGCCTGACGCTGGGTCCACAGTTCTCCCACAGTAAGATGGATTGAGAGGTGTATGTTTCTTGTTGCTCGATGGAGAGTTGAGTGGTAATGTATGAGGTGTAATTGTGAACTGTTATATTCTGGTGTGACATCAAAAGTTTCATATTGTATTTATAATAAAAGTTTTATTTAGAAATACCAAATCTCTATTTATTCATACTATCACTCCTGGGGCAAATCATTCCTTCTGCACAGTCTTACAAGTAGAGCACCCACTTAAGCTCCTGCCTCTACCCTATCCCCGTAACCCAGTAACCCCACCTCACCTTTTTGGACACGAAGGGGCAATTTATCATGTCCAATCCACCTAACCCGCACATCTTTGGACTTTGGGAGGAAACCGGAGCACCCGGAGGAAACCCACGCACACACGGGGAGGATGTGCAGACTCCGCACAGACAGTGACCCAAGCCGGGAATCGAACCTGGGACCCGTTTGTTAATGATTCAGTCCGCGTCATTCCCCATTTTGGGATTCAGGCGACCCTGATGTCTTCCCCCTGTTAGGCCCTGCACCTAATCAGTAACTGCAATGCCGAAGTCACATTTGCATGAGGTTTTGCATGTGACATTTCAAATCCGTCACGCCACTAGCTAATTTCCATGCCGTGGTGTGCTACCATGGCAACGAGAGACACAGCGGGGTGTTCTTTGTCTCCAGGCCAATATTTGCCCTTCCTGGAAAGATATTCAGGAATGGAGATGCTTTCGCCGGGTGCCAAGCTACGCTGTACCGTGGCGCATCGGACGGCGCTGCTACCTCACAGCGTCAGGGGGTGGGTGCAGACCCAACAGGCCGAATGGCCTCCTTCTGCACTGTAGGGCTTCTATGATTGACACACCAACTCCGTTTTCTGAGGCTGTGTTTGACAAGAAAGCCTTGAGAAGAGGGGGCCCTGTATTGCGGAACATCCTGCTGGAAAACAGGACCAGAGAGGCTAGCGGATGGAGTCCGGAACTTTAAATAATCCGGGGACAAGTACTCAAAATGGATGATGGGGAACGAGCGGGAGAAGTGGGACTAAATAGTTAGTTCCTCCAAAGGGACACACACACATAGGGAGGCCCTAATGAGCCAATATGGCTGCTTTAAGCAAACTAGGTCGCATGATGTTTCTGTCATTGCCCGCCCATTTCCAAAAGCACCTGCTCCAAACGGACGCTTCCTGGTGGGATAAATGGACTCCCTCTGTGCCGCCCACCCTGCATCCATCCTTCAACCCACCATTGGCGGCCGTGCCAACATCTGTCCAGGCCCAAAGCCCGAGAATTGCCTCCGGCACCTCTCTTTCCCCTCCCTCATCCTGTCAGACGCTCTTCAAAACCTCAGAGCCCCCTGCCCGAATATCTCCTGCTCGGCATCAGATTGTGACCAGCCTAACTCCGGATAGCCAAGCAGTGAAGCACAGAACTGGAGCCCAATCTTCACGCACTTCTATACTTTTATTTGCAGAGCTGTATCTTCCAAGCATGCATCTCCAAACCCAACCAACACCGATTCAGTCTATTTTTAAATATTGAGCAAGATATTTTTTTGAATTCGTTCGTGGGATGTGCGCGTCGCCAATTAGGCCAGCATTTGTTGCCCATCCCGAAATGCCCCTCGAGACAGTGGGGGTGAGCTGCCTTGAACGGCGGCAGTCCCTGTGGTGTAGGTACACCCACTGTGCTGTTAGGGAGGGAGCTCCAGGATTTTGACCCAGCGACAGTGAAGGAACGGCCGATATATTTCCAAGTCGGGATGGTGAGTGACTTGGAGGGGAACCTCCAGGTGGTGGGGTTCCCAGGTATCTGCTGCCCTTGTCCTAGATGGTAGAGGTCGTGGGTTTGGAATGTTGCCGAAGGAGCCTTGGTGAGTTGCTGCAGAGCATCTTGTAGATGGTACACACGGCTGCCACTGTGCGTCGGTGGTGGAGGGAGTGAATGTTTGTGGATGGGGTGCCGATCAAGCGGGGCTGCTTTGTCCTGGATGGTGTCGAGCTTCTTGAGTGTTGTTGGGAGCTGCACTCATCCAGGCAAGTGGGGAGTATTCCATCACACTCCTGACTTGTGCCTTGTAGATGGTGGACAGGCTTTGGGGAGTCAGGAGGTGAGTTACTCTCCGCAGGATTCCCAGCCTCTGACCTGCTCTGGTAGCCACAGTATTTATATGGCTGGGTCCAGTTCAGTTTCTGATCAATGGTAACCCCCTGAATGTGGGGGATTCAGCGATGGTAATGCTATTGAATGTCAAGGGGCGACGGTTAGATCCTCTCTTGTTGGGGATGGTTAATGCCTGGCACTTGTGTGGCGCGAATGTAACTTGCCACTTGTCAGCCCCGAGCCTGGATATTGTCCAGGTCTTGCTGCATTGGGACATGGACTGCTTCCTAATCTGAGGAGTCGCGAATGGTGCTGAACATTGTGCATCAGCGAACATCCCACCTCTGACCTTACAAAGGAGGAAAGGTCTGAGGCACCTAGGCGTAGGACACTACCCTGAGGGACTCCTGCAGTGTTGTCCTGGAGCTGAGATGATTGACCTCCAACCACCACGACCATCTTCCTTTGTGCCGGGTAGTGACTCCAACCAGCCGAGAGTTTCCCCCTGATTCCCATTGACTCCAGGTTAGCTCGGGCTCCTTGATCGTCACTGTGCGTCCTCGAGACGGTACACACTGCTGCCCCTCAGTTAAATACTGCCTCAAAGTGGCGGGCAGCACAATTAAATGCTCAGTCAACAACTGGGTCATTTTCTTTTTGACGTGTAGGGTGCTGAGCCAATGAAAACTGCTGCTGTTGTGTGGCTTCGTGTTGTAAAGAATACCCAGTTCAAGCTGGGGTCAAAAGAGCTATTTTCTGAATGACCTGGAATTCCACATCTTCGACCAGAGGGGAATTGAAGAGCTTGTGAGGACGGGGCGGGGGGGGGGGGGGCTGATAATTTCTTTTCAGACTGCTCTGTGTGCGGACCACGGTTCAAGGCCACAACTGCAAGACGATCCCCCCCCCTCCCCCCCTGCCCCAACCTCGCCAGGAACACATTTTTCAGTCTTTTCCATTGACATCACTCACTTCCTGCCAGCGGAGCTATGCAGCTGTGTGGGGCGTTCTCCGCTCTGAATGACGCAGGGGCTTGGTGCTGATTGCTGCTGCTGATAGCTCAGTGCCGTGAACTCCATCGAGTCTGTTAGGCCCCAGTTAGCTGTCTCGACCCTGCCGCACGACAACACGAGACTGGTGGCGAACGGCATGAACTGGACACCCTCCAGCGTGGGACCTCAGCCGGGGCCTGCCTGGATTTACCAGGCCGATACCAGGGCTGAAGGGGTTAAACTGCGAGGGACACGAGAGACGGGCTGGACCCACAAGTAAAATTTATAAATTTAGAGGATCCAATTATTTTATTTGTTTTTCCAACCAAGGGGCAATTTAGCCGTGGCGAAATCCGGCTCATCTTTTTGGGTTGTGGGGGCGAGATCCACGCAGACACGGGGAGAATGTGCAAACTCCACGCGGACAATGACCCGGGGTCCGGGATCGAACCCGGGTCCTCGGCGCCGTGAGGCAGCAGTGCTAACTGCTGGGCCACCGTGCTGCCCCGCCCTTCAAGTAAAAATGAGGGTGATCGGATTTTGAGGTGATTTGGAGGGAGGAAAGTGTCAAAAGATACACCAGTATATCATGGTGCAGACACACACAGATGGACACACAGTGGGACCAATCAACATACACAACACCGCAGCCAATCACCAGTGAGAGCACACGCACTATAAAGACAGGGGGCATCAGAGTTCCCGCTCATTCGAGTAGCAGCCAGCTAGGAGCACAGAGCTCACAGCCTGCAACACAGACATTCACCATGTGCTGAGTGCATCAACTGGTTAGGACAAGGCAAAGGTCTTTAGTTAAAGCTAGTATTGTGTTCACCCACAGTCGAAATATGTTTAAACAGTTAATGGGTCAATAAAATAGTGTTGAACTATTTCAAGTTATGGTGACCTGTATGTGATCCAGAACACCCAACACGTCATGATACCAGGCGTGGTGGGATACTAGCGCTTCTTAGACCTACCTGCAAGTGATCTGCCTTCCACCAGCATTCCGTCATCCTGCAACATGGACAACATCAGCCCGCCCCTCCGCATCGCCGGCAACCTCGGGGCCAACCGGAAGATTTTCAAACAGCGCTTCCAACTCTTCCTCGAAGCCACGGACAGGGAGGGCGCGTCGGTCACCAGGAAGATTGCTCTTCTCCTCTTCACGGCCGGGGACCATGCCATCCACATTTTCAACTCTCTCACCTTTGCAGATGACGAAGATAAGACGAAGTTCAAGACGGTTCTCCTCAAATTTGACACTCACTGCAGTGTAGAGGTGAATGAAAGTTTCGAACGCTACGTGTTCCAGCAGCGTTTGCAGGGTAAGGTCGAACCTTTCCAATCCTTTCTCACGAACGTCCGCATCCTTGCGCAATCTTGCAGCTACGGGCCCACCTCCGACTCCATGATACGCGACCAGATCGTTTTCGGTGTTCAGTCGGACCCCCTAGGCCAGCAGCTCCTCAAAGTAAAGCAACTCACCCTAGCGACCGCCATCGTGACCTGCGTCTTACATGAAAACGCCACGAGTCGGTATTCCCATATACACGCAGCTGAAACAGAGCGGCAAGGTCTCCACGAGGCAGAACGGGTCCACGTGATTGAGCACCTCCAAGGCCTCAGCCTGGATGAGGGCGGCCATTTCGCGGACTCCCTCGCTTGTACGCACCAAACGAGGGGTCGGCTACGTTGAGGAACGTAATGCGCAGGCGCGGTGGTACAGCGAACGTGCTGACGTCACGACGTGCGGCAACTGTGGCTCCGCCCATTTAAAGCGGCAATGCCCCCCAAAATCTCGACAATGTCTACGATGTGGAAGACTTGGCCACTATGCTGCCTTCTGTCGAGCAGCTCAGCCTGCCAACTCCCATCGCTTCAGCCAGCCCCGCAGGAATGTTCGGACAATTCAACCCACAGTCACCGAGTCCGAAGAGGACCTCCCACACAGCAGTGACACCGAGGACCCGAAGGCGCCTTTTCGAGTCGGTTTCGTAACGAAAAACAGGCTGTCCCCGAAGCAAAGTCACCAGCCGCTGTTGGTATACAGCATCGATCCAGACGATGAGTGGTGTGCCACCCTGACGGTCAACCGGTCCCAAATACGATTCTGCCTGGACACTGGTGCCTCCGCCAATCTCATGGCGTGGTCTGCTTTCCAAAGCCTTCGTGTCAAACCAGCCATCCTTCCATCGGCCCGCCAGCTATTGGACTACAATGGCAACATCATTCCTGCTACCGGCTCGTGCCAACTTGAAGTGACGCACAAGTCATGGAAAGCCATCCTTCCTTTCGCGATCGCGGACTCCTCGAAGGACCCCTGCTTGGCGCACAGGCGTGCAAGCTGTTGAACCTCGTTCAAAGAGTTCACTCTCTCTCTCCTGATGACACGCCTGCCTTCCAGGACGCTGACTTCAAGGCGCAACTCGACGCCATCATCGACCAGCACCGCAACGTCTTTGAAGGCATGGGCATGCTCCCATATACTTACAAGATCCTACTCAAACAGAACGCTACGCCTGTGGTGCATGCACCTCGCAGAGTCCCAGCACCCCTCAAGGACCGCCTCAAGCAGCAGCTGCAGGACCTCGAAGACCAAGGAGTGATCTCCAGAGGTACGGAACCAACCGACTGGGTCAGTTCCATGGTGTGCGTAAAAAAGCCTTCCGGCGAGCTGAGAATTTGCATTGATCCCAAGAATCTGAATCGCAGTATCATGAGGGAGCATTATCCAATCCCCAAGCGCGAACAGATCACATGCGAGATGGCTCGCGCCAAGCTCTTCACCAAACTTGACGCCTCGAAAGGATTCTGGCAAATCCAGCTCGACAAATCCAGCAGGAAACTTTGCACATTTAACACCCCCTTTGGCAGATATTGTTACAACAGGATGCCGTTTGGGATCATATCGGCTTCAGAGGTGTTCCACTGGATCATGGAACAAATGATGGAAGGCATTGAAGATGTTCGCGTCTATGTCGATGACATAATCATTTGGTCCACCACCCCGCAGGAGCATGTCAGTCGCCTCCAGCGCGTGTTCAAACGCATACGGGAGCAGGGCCTACGCCTCAACAGAGCCAAATGCTCCTTTGGTCAGACGGAACTCAGGTTTCTAGGGGACCACATCTCCCAGTTGGGTGTGCGGCCGGATGCGGACAAGGTGGCTGCTATCACAGCCATGAAAACGGCAGAGGACAAGAAGGCGGTCCTCCGATTCCTGGGCATGGTCAACTTCCTAGGGAAGTTCATCCCTAACCTCGCCTCTCAGGAACCTGGTCAGGAAGACGACAGACTTCCAATGGCTTCCTGCCCACGAGCACGAATGGAGAGAACTCAAAACCAAACTCACCATGGCCCCGGTATTGGCGTTTTTTGATCCAGCGCAAGAGACAAAAATTTCGACCGATGCCAGCCAATCTGGCATTGGGGCAGTGCTCCTGCAACGCAATGAGGCCTCATCATGGGCCCCCGTTGCATATGCGTCACGCGCCATGACCCCCACGGAACAGCGCTAAGTGCAGATAGAAAAGGAGTGCCTGGGCCTGTTGACCGGTGTCGTCAAGTTTCATGATTATGTGTTTGGCCTTCCCCAATTCACCGTCGAGACCGACCATCGCCCGCTGGTCAATATAATACAGAAAGACTTGAATGACAAGCGTATTCTGCTCAAGCTCCGGCGATACAACTTCCAGCTGGTATACACCCCGGGCAAAGACCTAATCATTGCCAACACTCTCTCCAGGGCAGTCAACACTCCGTCTGCCAAGTTGACGCCCATATGGCCTTCGTGGCCTCCAATCTACCGGCCACGGATGAACGCCTCGTCTAAATGCGCCGCGAGACAGCGGCTGACCCTTTGCTACAAGCGTGTCATGCGCCACCTAACAGACGGGTGGCTCAAGGGCCAATGCCCGCAGTTCTACAACATCAGAGATGATCTGGTGGTAGTCGATGGTGTTCTCCTGAAACTGGACCGCATTGGCATCTCCCACAGCATGCGCCAGCTCGTCTTGGAACAGCTACACGAGGGCCATCTTGGCGTGGCGAGGTGCTGCCGACGGGCCCGAGAGTCAGTGTTCTGGCCCGGCATCAATGACGACATCGCCAACTCAGTGCTCAACTGCCCCCCTTGTCAGCGATTCCAGCCAGCCCAACCACGTGAGACCCTGCAGCCCCATGTGTTGGTCACATCCCCTTGGACCAAGGTCGGCATCGACCTGCTCCACGCGCTGGGCAGGGACTATGTTCTGATTGTAGACTATTTTTCTAACTACCCGGAGGTGGTACGTTTGAACGACATCACATCGTCTGCAGTCATCCGTGCCTGCAAGGAGACCTTTGCTCGACACGGCATCCCACTCACTGTGACGTCGGACAATGGCCCCTGCTTCGCAAGCCACGAATGGTCCAACTTTGCCAGGAGGTACAACTTTGTGCATGTGACATCCAGTCCCCTGTACCCCCAATCCAACGGCAAAGCGGAGAAGGGCGTCCACATCGTCAAACGGCTCCTCTGCAAGGCTGCCGATGCTGGGTCTGATTTCTCCCTCGCCTTGCTGGCCTATCGCTCGGCCCCACTGTCCAAGGCGACATTCCCACATCAGCGAGTGTGGATATGCAAATGGCCTGGTGGCCTGTGCTGGAAGGAGGCATTCCTCTTACGATTGAAGAGTTTTAGTAGGGCTTAGGTGAGGCCACGCCTGTCGTGTTATATTGCAACTTGCGACCTCTTGACCGAAGGAGGGGGACGTACTGGCCTCGAGAGGGAGGGCAGGGCAGGTTCCAATGATGGGAGGGTGGTCTCCCAGCAGGAAAGATGTCAGCTGAATGGGCCTGTGCTCAGAGGTTCCGCAGAAGGAGGGTTAATCTCCGTGAAGGATCCCGCGAAGGTTTGACGGGGAAGATGCTGATTTCCCCCCTCAGCAGAGAGTCCAGAACGAGGCATTTGGGACTGCGATAAGAAACGTCTTCACTCGAGGAGTTGTAAAACCTCTGGGGGTCCTCGATCCCCAAGGCAACACATCTGCTGGGCCTATTTTTAAGGTTGGGATCGGAGGATTCATGGACACTCGGGGGAATCTTGGGATTGGATGGGAAGGTAGAATTGGATTTTAGCCAGGAAGCTAGTGACCTGGGGATTGGGGGGGGGGGGACTAGAGGGGCTGAATGCCCACTCCAGCTCCTGTTTCCTACGACTTAGGGCGCTTAACACATGCCTGATCGAACAAAAATCAACAATGGGCTGCGTAAGGCGATACAAGGACAAGAACAGTTGGGTCAAATAGGGACCTTTTAACTTGCCTCATAATGGGGCACAAAGAATTCTGGGGCGGGGGGGGGTCGAGAAATGGAAGGTAGAGGAGACGTGAATGGCAATAGGAGAAGCGTGATCACCTCTGGTTTGATCACTCGCATGGCTGGCAAGGTTGGCATTTATTGTCCCTCTCTCATCATCCCTTGCCAAGGGAAAAACGATTGGCAGCGGTGTTTGCGATTCCTTGTTTTGGCGCGCCACAATATGTTCGCCGACTTGGGGGTGGAAAGGAAATTTAAGGACAGGGATGGTGGTTCTTGAGCAGGCGGAGGAGGTGGCAGGATTGATGGGGCAGGGAGGGGGCGAGGGGCATCAACTCAGCAAGAGGGAGCCATCGTCAGACATGCCCGATCTGCCCAGGTCTGCAGTCTGTGGACGTCACTCCAGAGTTGGGCATAGCGGGCAGCCATTTGAAAGTGCGGTTAGAAGTGAGTTTATTCCAGGGATAGACGAGAGGGAAACAGAGATGGAAGGGAGATGGAAAGAGACAGGTTCAGGGAGGTGATCAAAGATGACCTTATCGCGATCAACAAGATAGGAATAGAGTGACGATGTGAAACATCAAAGTTGAAGGGACGGCTGTAATCAAATCCAGGCAAATATCTAATCAAAGGGTTCGGGGTGGTTTATATATAGAATAACGGATACCTGGGAGTGAGTTATAGACTGGAATCTAATCGAGGGGTTCAGGATGGTTTATATATAGAATAACAGATACCCGGGAGTGAGTTACAGACTGGAATGTAATCGAGGGGTTCAGGGTGGTTTATATATAGAATAACGGATACCTGGGAGTGAGTTATAGACTGGAATCTAATCGAGGGGTTCAGGGTGGTTTATATATAGAATAACAGATACCCGGGAGTGAGTTACAGACTGGAATCTAATCGAGGGGTTCAGGGTGGTTTATATATAGAATAACGGATACCTGGGAGTGAGTTATAGACTGGAATCTAATCGAGAGGTTCAGGGTGGTTTTTATATAGAATAACTGATACCCGGGTGTGATGAACGGTTAATGCCTTATCATCATGTAAGGTGATGTTCCTTTAAGACCGGGCTTGGAATCCTGGGGACTCTGCCCATCTGGGAGCCACACATAAAGGCCTGCCTCATGGTCTGTGTAGCAGTCCGCTCTCGTCCCTAGCTGTAGCATAGTTATTAGTCTAATAAAGCCTTCTTTACAGTTTAATCTCTAAGCATCATTATTGAGGGTACCTCAATTTATTAGACTAAACTAGATTCAGGATGGACGCAGGCCTAAAACCAGAGAAGCTCAATCTGGAAGCACGAACGCTCCCGGAGGCAAAGGAAATTTTTAAATACTGGCTGCGGTGCTTCGAGGCCTACCTGGACAAAGCCCGCCCACTCCTAAAGACCACCACTTTTCCCCTCTCGGCTGAGGCTCAATTGGCCTTCAACCGCATCAAGGCCGACATCATCAAGGCCGGCATGCACGCGGTGGACGAAACCAACCTTTCCAGGTAGAGAGCGATGCATCAGACATCGCCCTGGTTGCTACCGTCAATCAAGGAGGCAGACCAGTAGCGTTCTTCTCCCGAACCCTCACCGCCTCCGAGATTCAACACTCTGCAGTCGAAAAGGAGGCACAAGCAATTGTGGAGGCTGTGCGGTGCTGGAGACACTACCTCGCCGGTAGGAGGTTTACCCTCGTCACCGACCAACGGTCGGTCGCCTATATGTTCGATAACACGCAACGGGGCAAAATAAAAAACGATAAAATTTTGAGGTGGAGGATCGAACTCTCCACCTACTCGTATGATATCAAGTATCGTCCAGGGGAGCTTAATGAGCCCCCAGATGCCCTGTCCCGCGGCACATGCGCCAACGCGCAGGAGGACCGCCTGCAAGCCATCCACAATGACCTCTGCCACCTGGGGGTTACCCGGCTCGTCCATTTCATCAAGTCCCGCAACCTACCTTACTCAACCAAGGAGGTCAAGGCCATGGTCAGGGCCTGCCAGGTCTGTGCGGAGTGCAAACCGCACTTCTATCGGCCAGACAAGGTTCGGCTCGTGAAGGCCTCGGGCCCCTTTGAGCGACTGAGCGTGGACTTCAAGGGGCCCCTCCCGTCCACCAACCGTTATGCCTATTTCCTCACCGTGATCGATGAGTTCTCCCGTTTCCCATTCGCCATTCCCTGCACCGACATGACCTCAGCCATGGTGATTAAGGCACTGCTCGGCATCTTCACCCTGTTCGGTTTCCCTGCTTATATCCACAGCGACCGGGGTACATCGTTCATGAGCGATGAACTGCGTCAGTATCTGCTCAGCAAAGGCATCGCCTCGAGCAGAACGACCAGTTATAACCCACGGGGAAACGGGCAGGTGGAGAGGGAGAACGTGACCGTGTGGAAGGCTGTCCTTCTGGCCCTGCGGTCGAGAAATCTCCCAACCACCCGCTGGCAGGAGGTCCTACCCGATGCCCTACACTCCATTAGGTCACTCCTCTGCACGGCCACAAATGAGACCCCTCATGAGCGATTGTTTCTCTTCCCCAGGAAGTCTACCCCCGGGGTCTCGCTTCCACCTTGGCTGACGGCTCCGGGACCTGTTCTTCTCCGGAGCCATGTGAGGAGCCATAAAACGGACCCCCTAGTTGAAAAGGTCCGACTGCTCCACGCCAACCCCAGTTACGCCTACGTGGAGTACTCCGACGGCAGGCAAGATACGGTTTCCCTCCGGGATCTGGCACCCGCTGGATCCTCCACCACAGACGCCCCTTCCCGCGCCGCTCCCCTGCAGGACCCGTCGCCCCCTACAACACACCCCCTTCCGGCCTTACCACCCATTGGTGAGCTCCTACCATGCGCCCCCCCCTTGCGCCCCCCCTTTACACACCCCGGCGGCGCCGGCTCCACTACCCCCGGCCCTGCCTATTTCCTCTGCCCCGACCCGGACCGAAGCTCCGACTGCTGTGCTCCCGGATGTGCCCTCAACCGGGACGTCCGTGCCCACCGCACCACCGCCCGAATTGAGGAGGTCAAGGAGGACGATCCGGCCACCGAGACGGATGGACCTATGATGGCACTTCATCCCCGCCGGACTCCTTTTTAAACAGGGGGTGAATGTGATGAACGGTTACTGCCTTATCATCATGTAAGGTGATGTCCCCTTTAAGACCGGGCTTGGAATCCTGGGGACTCTGCCCATCTGGGAGCCACACATAAAGGCCTGCCTCATGGTCTGTGTAGCAGTCCGCTCTCGTCCCTAGCTGTAGCATAGTTATTAGTCTAATAAAGCCTTCTTTACAGTTTAATCTCTAAGCATCATTATTGAGGGTACCTCACCGGGAGTGAGTTACAGACTGGAATCTAATCGAGGGGTTTGGGGTGGTTTATATACAGAATAACAGTTACCCGGGAGTGAGTAACAGACTGGAATCTAATCGAGGGGTTCGGTGTGGTTTATATGCAGAATAACAGATACCCGGGAGTGAGTTACAGACTGGAATCTAATCGAGGGGTTCGGGGTGGTTTATATATAGAATAACAGATACCCGGGAGTGAGTTACAGACTTGAATCTAATCGAAGGGTTCAGGGTGGTTTATATAGAATAACTGATACCCGGGAGTGAGTTACAGACTGGAATCTAATCGAGGGATTCGGGGTGGATTATATATAGAATAACAGATACCTGGGAGTGAGTTACAGAGTGGAATCTAATCGAGGGGTTCGGGGTGGTTTATATATCGAATAATAGATACCTGGGAGTGAGTTACAGACTGGAATCTAATCGAGGGGTTCGGGGTGATTTATATATAGAATAACAGATACCCGGGAGTGAGTTACAGACTGGAATCTAATCGAGGGGTTCAGGGTGGTTTATATACAGAATAACAGATACGCGGGAGTGAGTTACAGACTGGAATCTAATCGAGGGGTTCGGTGTGGTTTATATAAAGAATAACAGATACCCGGGAGTGAGTTACAGACTGGAATCTAATCGAGAGGATCGGGGTGGTTTACAGAGAGAATAACAGATACCCGGGAGTGAGTTACAGACTGGAATCTAATCGAGGGGTTCAGGATGGTTTATATATAGAATAACAGATACCCGGGAGTGAGTTACAGACTGGAATCTAATCGAGGGGTTCAGGGTGGTTTATATACAGAATAACAGATACGCGGGAGTGAGTTACAGACTGGAATCTAATCGAGGGGTTCGGTGTGGTTTATATAAAGAATAACAGATACCCGGGAGTGAGTTACAGACTGGAATCTAATCGAGAGGATCGGGGTGGTTTACAGAGAGAATAACAGATACCCGGGAGTGAGTTACAGACTGGAATCTAATCGAGGGGTTCAGGATGGTTTATATATAGAATAACAGATACCCGGGAGTGAGTTACAGACTGGAATCTAATCGAGGGGTTCGGGTGGTTTATATATAGAATAACAGACACCCGGGAGTGAGTTGCAGACTGGAATCTAATCGAGGGGTTCAGGGTGGTTTATGTATAGAATAACTGATACCCGGGAGTGAGTTACAGACTGGAATCTAATCGAGGGGTTCGGGGTGGTTTGTATATATATATATATAGAATAACAGATACCCAGGAGTGAGTTACAGACTGGAATCTAATCGAGGGGTTCGGGGTGGTTTGTATATATAGAATAACAGATACCCGGGAGTGAGTTACAGACTGAAATCTAATCGAGGGGTTCGGGATGGTTTATATATAGAATAACAGATACCCGGGAGTGAGTTACAGACTGGAATCTAATCGAGGGGTTCGGGGTGGTTTATATATAGAATAACAGATACCCGGGAGTGAGTTACAGACTGGAATCTATTCGAGGGTTTTCGGGGTGGTTTATATATAGAATAACAGATACCCGGGAGTGAGTTACAGACTGGAATCTAATCGAGGGGTTCGGGATGGTTTATATATAGAATAACTGATACCCGGGAGTGAGTTACAGACTGAAATCTAATCGAGGGGTTCAGGGTGGATTATATATAGAATAACAGATACCCGGGAGTGAGTTACAGACTGGAATCTAATCGAGGGGTTCGGGGTGGTTTGTATATATAGAATAACAAATACCCGGGAGTGAGTTAAAGACTGAAATCTAATTGAGGGGTTCGGGGTGGTTTATATATAGAATAACTGATACCCGGGAGTGAGTTACAGACTGAAATCTAATCGAGGGGTTCGGGGTGGTTTATATATAGAATAACAGATACCCGGGAGTGAGTTACAGACTGGAATCTAATCGAGGGGTTCGGGGTGGTTTATATATAGAATAACAGATACCCGGGAGTGAGTTCCTGACTGGAATGTAATCGAGGCGTTCGGGGTGGTTTATATATAGAATAACTGATACCCGGGAGTGAGTTAGACTGAAATCTAATTGAGGGGTTCGGGGTGGTTTATATATAGAATAACCGATACCCGGGAGTGAGTTACAGACTGAAATCTAATCGAGGGGTTCGGGGTGGTTTATATATAGAATAACAGATACCCGGGAGTGAGTTACAGACTGGAATCTAATCGAGGGGTTCGGGGTGGTTTATATATAGAATAACAGATACCCGGGAGTGAGTTCCTGACTGGAATCTAATCGAGGGGTTCGGGTAGGTTTATATATAGAATAACAGATACCCGGGAGTGAGTTACAGACTGGAATCTAATCGAGGGGTTCGGGGTGGTTTATATATAGAATAACAGATACCCGGGAGTGAGTTACAGACTGGAATCTAATCGAGGGGTTCGGGATGGTTTATATATAGAATAACAGATACCCGGGAGTGAGTTCCTGACTGGAATCTAATCGAGGGGTTCGGGGTGGTTTATATATAGAATAACAGATACCCGGGAGTGAGTTACAGACTGGAATCTAATCGAGGGATTTGGGATGGTTTATATATAGAATAACAGATACCCGGGAGTGAGTTACAGACTGGAATCTAATCGAGGGGTTCGGGGTGGTTTATATATAGAATAACAGATACCCGGGAGTGAGTTCCTGACTGGAATCTAATCGAGGGGTTCGGGATGGTTTATATATAGAATAACAGATACCCGGGAGTGAGTTACAGACTGGAATCTAATCGAGGGATTCGGGATGGTTTATATATAGAATAACAGATACCCGGGAGTGAGTTACAGACTGGAATCTAATCGAGGGGTTCGGGGTGGTTTATATATTGAATAAGATTCATGGTTTATAATTATCAATGTGCCTGAGTTCGGTCTGGAATCACACACGTATCACGTCCGTTTTTCCAAAGCTGCATGATCGGTGGTTGTAAATATGCTGATCTAATCAGAGGCTCTCCCTGTTTGGTGCTGCCCACACATAATGGAGAGGAGTTACAGAGACCACTGTAATTTGAGGCGACAGAGTGTAACCAGGGTCCCGATGAGAAACTAGATTGTCTCATCTGGGACGGTCCCTCTGACAGTGAGCGAGGGGAAGTAGGGTTCGATTCCACTTCTTGCCTCTGCAGGAGCATTTGACCTTGTGGCTGCTGGGGGTTAGGCCTTGCTGATTTTGGCCAGCCTGTGAGTGGCTCAGCGGTTGGCTGTTTTACCTCACTGGCTTCGCAAATCTTTCACAGGCCGGATTCGCTCCCCACATCTGGCCCGCTTCGTAACTGTGACCCGTGTAAAAATGGGCAAGTTGCAGAGCTCTCAACCGAGAAAGGAAATGACGGCCCACAGGGGAGTCATCCTGGAATAATCCTCATTCATTCAGGCAAGAATGACGCCAACGTCTCTTTCATCTTCCCGCAGGAGCCCTCTGGGGGTCTCCTCCGAGTGCACATTACCTCAGGATGAACACACAGTCTCGCATTCTTTCCATAATCTCAGCCCTGTGGAGGATTCCAGGGAGCATTTCGGCTGAAGGAGCTAATCCTATCGATGAGAAATTCTTCATCCCACATGTAAGTGAGGGCGGCTGCCTCCACGTGAGACAAACAGTGGGGGGTGGGGGGGGGGGGGGGGGGGGGGGGGGGGGCCGTACAGCACGGAACCGGCCCTGCGCGTTCCCGACCTGCCAGGCCGTGTCCACCTGGGCCCCCCCCCCCCCCCAACCCGGCCAGCACTGCTCCCGCCTGACCGTAGCAGTGCTGGACGCAGTCTGCAGCCGCCACGCTGGGTTCCCGATCGCTCAGACCACACGTCAACCCTGCGGCCGGGAACGCGGCCTACCGGGGGCGGGAGGGCCTCCAGACAACGTCCTGAGCCCGTCCCAACGGCGTACGGCGCGCTCCTCCGTGACGGTGGTTCGGAGGGGGCGGAGCATACGAAGACTGGCGACGCCCCCCCGGTTCCATCGTAAAAAGGGAATCTCCGCCTGATCGTCGATTACGAAATCGGCGTCGGGGAATGGAGAATCGCGCCCTGGGTCCTCGAAGCCTGGATCTGGCTTTGCTGAGATGGCCGGGTTAATTGCCCGCTCTGATGTCGACCGTGACTGCGGCTGTGTCAGAGGAGCTTCCAACCCATGGCGTTGGAGGTTCCTCTGACTAACGAGCTCCCATAAAACCTGCCGCTATTCCAAGGTCCTTTGTCAGAGAGCTAACAAAAAGGTGCCCTCTGCACTGCCGGCGCTCCATGATCGGGGTCGGCAGGAAGCGTTCCATCGGATGTTTTGGGGGGAGTTGCTTTATTTTCTTTACTTTACTTTTTGCTTCTCCTTGTGGGGGAGGGGGTGGGGGCATTTGGAACTCGGGGAGACAGTTTGAAAATGTGTGGGGGGGGGGGGGGGGTCTTCCATTTGGCACAGAGATGAGGAGGAATATCTTCTCCCAGAGGTTCGGTGGTCTGTGGAATTAATTTCCCCGTTTGCACATCGAATGTATTCAAGGACAAATGGCATTGTTTTTTGATCGAGGAGGGAGTCGAGGATTGGGTGGGTGGTGGTGGGGGGGGGGGGGACAGGAAAATGTAATTTTTTTAAAATTTAGAGTACCCAATTCATTTTTTCCAATTAAGGGGCAATTTAGCGTGGCCCAGTGCCGGGATCGAACCTGGGACCTCGGCACAGGGAGCAGGGATCGAACCTGGGACCTCAGCGCCGTGAGGCAGCAGTGCTAACCCACTGAGCCACCGTGCTCTCCCGGGAAATGGAATTGAGACATCGATCAGATCAGCCATGATTTTATCGAATGGCGCACCAGCCTCGAGGGGCTGAATGGCCTCCTTCTGTCCTTAATGCTTGTGTTTCCGCGCCTTTGTCTGGCTAGTTCGGAGCCTGCCTGGAAACCCTGCCAAATGGTGGACACACTAAAATGGTCTTGAACTAAAATGTCGAAAGATGTTGCTTAAATTAAAAAAAAGAGATCAACATCCGTGAGGTGAATCTAATTCACGTTCTGTTGGCATGAATCTGCCGGGAGACGGCAGTCGGCACCCTTCGCAGGGGCCTCAATTGGTGTGGGTCTCCCCCGGTGACTAATTTAAAACAGCAGTTGACATAATCAAGTGTGAATAGCTGATGGAGGAGAAACCGATTCTAGAAGGTTCCTGATTAATATACAGTTAAGGAAGTTGATGGGGACAGGCAGCCGAGTGTGCATAATCAAAGAACAACAAAGGTGTAATTACCCAGACCCTGAAAAGGAAGGGAGGCAGTTACCATCTGGCAGTCTCAGAAAGCAGACAGACCAGTTTCCAGCCACCAAGCCTGAAGGCCAAGTTTACAGCAAAAAGGTTTTGAGCCAAGACAGTGCAGAAAACCTTCGTAACGTCAGTTTTAAAGTATCTTTGTTGGCCCAGAAAAAAGACAGTTCCCAGATTTAAGTATCATCCCTGGATGGAATGTTAACTGATGAATTGGGGTATTCTCGCAGAAAACATCAGTGTGCTTCATGGCGCTCTTCTTGAAGATGGACTGGAGTTAGTGAGTAAGTTAGACTTCTTGCACAGTATCATCATGTCTTAACAGCAGAAGGCACAGGAGCAGAATTAGATCATTCGGCCAATTGAGCAGCCATTCAACCATGGCTGATATGTTTCTCAACCCTCTCCAGCCTTCTCCCCATAACCCCTGACCCCCTTATTAATCAAGAACCTATCTATCTCTGTCTTAAAGACACTCAGTGATTTGGCCTCCACAGCCTTCTGCGGCAAAGAGTTCCACAGATTCACCACCCTCTGGCTGAAGCAATTCCTCCTCATCTCTGTGTTAAAGGATCGTCCCTTCAATCTGAGGCTGTGTCCTCGGGTTCTAGTTTTTCCTACAAGTGGAAACATCCTCTCCACGTCCACTCTATCCAGGCCTCGCAGTATCCTGTAAGCTTCAATAAGATCCCCCCCTCATCCTTCGAAACTCCAACGAGTACAGACCCAGAGTCCTCAACCGCTCCTCATACGACAAGTTCTTCATTCCTGGGATCATTCTTGTGAACCTCCTCGGGACCCTTTCCAAGGCCAGCACATCCTTCCTTAGATACGGGGCCCAAAACTGCTCACAATACTCCAAATGGGGTCTGCCCAGAGCCCCAGAAGTATGTCCCTGCTCTTATGTTCTAGCCCACACAGCGGGAGGAGGGGGAGCTGACTGGTGGTGTTTTCAGTGACGTTACTTCGGGAGCCAAGGTGTATCTGATCAAGGGCAAGTGTTGTGGGCCAGGGTTTAGAGAATCCCAAAGTGTATCATGGAGTTCGCCTGACCCACAACTTTCACTAGATTGTGGTACGGGGAGCACACGGCCCACTCTACAGGTGTGGGACAGCAGAAATGGAAAAGTATTTTTTAAAGCAAAACAATGTTTATTCTACGAACT
Source organism: Scyliorhinus torazame (assembly GCF_047496885.1). Taxonomy (NCBI): domain Eukaryota; kingdom Metazoa; phylum Chordata; class Chondrichthyes; order Carcharhiniformes; family Scyliorhinidae; genus Scyliorhinus; species Scyliorhinus torazame. Next base: position 21,997,753 of record NC_092726.1, read on the forward strand.
CAAGTTAACCTTTTTAAAACATACAGTGAACATCTTAGCAACCATCAATTCAAATACAACTCCCAAAGAATACAACACTAAGTAATCTTTAAGCTTTCCTTTTAACATCCATAAGACTTAAAACACCTTTTACCAGAAGCACATCAGGTTAAAGTCACAACTGTTATTAGTTTTAAATCACCAGGATCGGTTTACAGTCTTTAGATTATATAGAGAGATTCATTCACCTTCTGGCTGTGACTGCAGATACCCAGCTCTGAAAACTAAGCTAAAACACACCCCGCAGCAAACAGCCTAAAACAAAAGTAAAAAGCTGACAGACAGCCCAGCTCCACCCACTCTCTGACATCACTGCAGTAGTAAACACCCATTTTTTAAAGGTACTCTCACTACAGATATTTATATACACACCCATTTCTAAACACCCATTTCTTAAAGGTACTCTCACATGACACAAGGCCGTGTTTTTTGGGCACACCACTGACTGACTCTTTGCCCACTGCCTGGAGATACGGGTAGGGGGCCCAGGGTGTCCACTAAACAATGGAAGAAGTGAGTAGCTATGAATGAAGAAAAGCTGGGCCTGTGGGAGTAATGCTCCCTCTCCGTTGCAACCCTGACCCCATTCCTCAGCCCTGGTTTGTGGCATTCACCCAAGCCACGATCCGCTTTATCTGGAGGCCGCAAATGTGTTTGCAAGGACGCCATGTACAGACCTCGAGATAAAGGGGGGAATAAAGAGTGCCCCTCGTCCTGATGGCCATCTCTGTGTGTGGCTGCATCAGGCTCAGGGTACATTGACACCAAGTGTCACCACGTGGTGACGTTTTACCAAGGTATGGGTCTGACCACGCTGCCACGGGACGCTCGCAACGCCCGACTGCTCGCCCCGCGTGGAAAGGTTGATGCAGAGAAACGCCTCTGTCCACGGGTCCATCAGGCGCTAGAGGTGGAACCTCTCGGATGGTCCCCTGAGCAGACCGCCATGGTCATTTGGCAGAATGCCACCTCGCCAGAACTTCCAAACCAGCACCAAGACCTAGCTTGGCGGGTGGTGAGAATGCCCGCCCACACACGCCAGATCCTTGCTCCACGCCCAGAGTCACTCCCTCTCTGCACGTTGCCCTCGAGGCAGCTGTGGTGGGGAAGACGCCATTCCCATCTCCTTGTGGAGTGTGCCTTTGTGAAGGTGGAGTGGAACGAGATTGGGTTTTGCCTGAAGGAGGTTTGGCCTGAGCAGCTCTTTGACGCAGGCCTCTCTGCTCTGAGCTCTTCCCCGCTTGGGGGAGGGGGGGGGGCGCATTTAAGAGTCAACCACATTGCTGTGGGTCTGGAGTCACATAAGACCATAAGACACAGGAGCAGAATTAGGCCACTCGGCCCATCGAGTCTGCTCCGCCATTCGATCATGGCTGATATTTTTCTCATCCCCATTCTCCTGCCTTCTCCCCATAACCCCCGATCCCCTTATTAATCAAGAACCTATCTATCTCTGTCTTAAAGACACTCAGTGATTTGGCCTCCGCTGCCTTCTGCGGCAAAGAGTTCCACAGATTCACCACCCTCTGGCTGAAGAAATTCCTCCTCATCTCTGTGTTAAAGGATCGTCCCTTCAGTCTGAGGCTGTGCCCTCGGGTTCTAGTTTTTCCTACAAGTGGAAACATCCTCTCCAAGTCCACTCTATCCAGGCCTCGCAGTATCCTGTAAGTTTCAATAAGATCCCCCCTCATCCTTCTAAACTCCAACAGGTATAGACCCAGAGTCCTCAACCGTTCCTCATACGACAAGCTCTTCATTCCAGGGATCATTCTTGTGAACCTCCTCTGGACCCTTTCCAAGGCCAGCACTTCCTTCCTTAGATACGGGGCCCAAAACTACTCACATTACTCCAAATGGGGCCTGACCAGAGCCGTATACAGCCTCAGAAGTACATCCCTGCTCTTGTATTCTAGCCCTCTCGACATGAATGCTAACATTGCATTTGCCTTCCTAACCGCCGACTGAACCTGCACATTAACCTTAAGAGAATCGTGAACAAGGACTCCCAAGTCCCTTTGTGCTTCTGATTTGGCCAGATGTCGGCCAGACCGGGGAAGGAAGGCAGAGTGCCTTCCTGAAAGGACATTAGTGAACCAGGTGGGTTTTTGTTGGACGGATCCATGGTAGCTGTCATGGTCACCAGTACTGAGACTAACTTCATATCACAGGTTGAACTTACTGACTAAAGTTCCCCAGCTGTCGGGTTGGGATTTGAGCCGTGTCCAATCCTCTGGATCACTACACTCGGAAGGTAGTCAGTCGTCTCTCATTCCCAAATGTGCTCCCAGTAAGTATGGTCCAACTCCCAGTCCTTGTGAATCCTCTGAAATTACACCACGACAGAAACATCTTTCCTTTTCTTCATCATCTCTCTTTCTGAACTGATGTCTCTTTCTCTCACTCCCTCCTGTCTTT